>NT_176737.1:857121-876058 GCF_000188095.3 Bombus impatiens
GCGCGTGTACGCGCGGCCGGCCCTCCGAGTTTTGTGGACCCTTCTCTCTGACCCTTCAGCGCTCGCGAAGTTGGGTTTATCGATCGCTGATGCAGCCCCATGCTACGCTGCAATTTCGGTGTTTTCGTCATTCGAAGAAACTCTGACTCGTACGATATCGGCTCTCCGGCTTTCTCAGAATCACGCGTTTTCGTTCTCAACTCGTTTCCTAGCAAGTTTGCAGTGTTCGATCGAGCGCGACCAACTACATATCTCTCGTTGACATTTAGAATTTTTAGATGGCTTTTAATATTATTCGTTGGAGTTTCATCGATGATAAAATGATTATTATGTATTCGTAGAAGATCGAAGTATATGACTGAAGTAAATACGCTATCGTTCTTTGATCATTTTTCGAGATTACGTAGCTATCAGAATAAATTATGTAAAAATTTAGAGTTTCATATTGGAGCATTCATCCGAAAGAAGATTATAAAAATTAAATCTTTCTTCAAGATATTCACATCTGAACTATTGTCGCGAGGATAGAAATACTTTCAAGAAGATAAACCAACAATACTATATCTTGAAACAAAGTATATCATTTCTAACGAAATAATACGATTCGTAAATCGAAGTTCGATATCCAACGGGGGACTCTCTTTTCTCTGATAGTTGATTGCCCGAGAGATGGGAGCCAAATCGTACCTACCTTAACCTCGCTACGTTTATGCACACTTTAATCTTTTTCGTTCACTCAAACTCAGTTTTATCCTACTTACCTTCGACGCTGGTTCGACTCTCGTCAGTCAGAGTAGAAGAAGGGTTCCAGTCTTTCTTCCCTCTCGACCGAATCCTTCCGGCTCCCTCTTTTGCCCTCCTTGCGAACATGACTTAAAGCTTGCCGTCCTTCAGCCGAATGGGGTTTCGATGGGGTGATTTCGACGATTCGCTCGTCGACTGCTTGCGAGCCTCTAACTTCGTCTCGAGTCGTGGCTACCGTGGGGAAAGGGATCTCGCCTCCTTGGAAACTCGTTAGACTGACGAATTTATCGGCCTCCCCTCCCTTCGATGCTTTAAAATGCATGCAGCCGTGCACATTATTCTCCGAGTTATTTATTTTGCCCATCGTTCTCCTTTTTCTCAGGTGATATCGATGGCTCCTTTATCCTCTGCATTAATACAACAGTAATCGAGCTGTCCTGTTCCTGGTTTTAGCAAGGAGTCTTTCATTTTATGAAATTATTTCTTGACGTCCCGACGTTTCGCAAACATAACAGTTTACTTCTTCGAGACAGACCTGATCAAAATCGTGGTGGATTTAGTAATATGTCGTAGTAAAAGTTAAAAATCTAAAATCATTTCTTCATGCGTGCTTGCTATCAAGTAATTAGAAATCGGAGGTTTCAAGTTGATACTATATATTTAACGTATATCAAATATATTATATTTTAAGATATTTCGTATCAGTGGTATTTAAATTATAATTTTCACAAGAGTTGAAAGTTTTCTAAAAACCAGACTATCCTATGTCACGAAGATACTAAGAAGCAATCTCCATTGCTGCAATGGAGAATGCAAGCAATCTGGATTGAGATTCATAACAAGAATTTACAAAGTATCGAAATTAAAAAAAAAAAAAACACCAAATTACAAAAGAAAGAAACAAACCCGAGGAATCGCGCGAATATTCAAGACTATTCTCGATAAGTCATCGTACCTTATTCCATACTCGATCTAAAATCATGGCGTTATCGACATGGTATCAAGACGTAACCCGTCCCACAGGCGATTATTATTCGAATCCAGAGAAATCGAGCCCTCCCCCATTGTGCAGTGAGAAGTTTGACAAGGGTCGTTGAAACTTTGTTCAGTTCTCGTTGAAGCAAAAATCGCGGCGCGCGTACCGACGAACGCACGATCGAACGAAGAAAATCGGATCGCTCGACAGACGCTGGGCGTCGTCATCTCCGACACGCAAATCTTACAACGTCTCGGAAACGCATCGGTCGAGAGAGGAAGAAGCTCCTCCGATATTCCCGGCAGGCATTAAATCGGTCCGCGACGTGGAATTTTCTTAATAGCGAAAACGAGCTCTGGTTCCGAAGGGTGACTCGAGGATGAGGGGGTGGTAGAAGCTACGGGGAATGGAGGATGGGCGAGCGAAACGGGCCGCGGAAGACAGAGAAACCGGCGAGAAAGGAAGAGAAGTAGGCAGGGTTCGGTGGAAGAAACGAAAGAAACGGGAGCAGAAGACGGAGAAGAAGCGAAGGTATCGGTGGGGTGAGAAAGAAAGAACGGCAGAGAAACGAAAAAGGAGAGAGCGAGAGAAAGGAGAGAGAGAAAGTCTGAGGAGTCGGCTGCCGACTCGACGACCTCCACCACGACGATGAGAACCCTTTAAAGAGAGACGGAGAAGGAAAGAGTTAAGAGTCGGCTTGATGACGAGCGTAACGGAGAAGTAGAAAGAGAAGGCGAGGGGGCGGAAGGGGTGGAAGAGGTGGCGGGTGGCGTAGTCGGGAGGTGGAGTAGACTGGATGGAGGAGCCCACGTTGCAATGATATCGATTCCAATGCTTCTTACTAGACGCGGTTGGTTAGGGTGGGCAACCCCTTACTTTTTATCCCTTTTCCTCCGCCTCACTTCCCTGTACGCGCTCCGACCGCAGTTCTCGTCCTTCTCCCGGCCCCTCTAACCCTCTTCCGATCCTCTCGCGATATTTTACTCGGTTATTTTTGCTAGTATTCCTTTTACCCCTTTTCCCCCCGGTGATAGCTCTCTATCTTTGCTTCTTCGCCGTCCTTCTGTCACCGTTTCTCCTCGCTTTTCCTTCTTCTTAGTCCGCTATCGGTTTCGGTCACTTAAGAGAGACGGACGGTGTTTTTCTCGTCGAGCAGTCAGTCAGTCAGGGTCAGAGGGAGCCGAGACGAAGTTAACGAAGTGTTATCGCCGGCATCATGATGCCGCTTGTTAGCATGCTGACTCGATTGCGTGACACGGAATTTTGATTACGCGATCAGAGAGAACCGAGTCATAGACGCTCGTTAAATTCGACGTTTGCTTGGACGAACGATTAATTTCTCTTTCATTTACGGTATCTGGTCTGTGTAAAGTCCTTTGCCGCACAGATCGTTCGACAAATCTGAAAAGACACGCGGAAACGCGTACACGAGTAAATTCGATACGACGAAACGGAAATCCATTCACGCTCGTGGACTTGTTCTTCGTTAAACGATTCGCGTTCAATGAGTCGGCGGTGAAATTAAATGTATTACAGGTTCGGGAAAGGACCGCAGTCGGTTCCCTCCTTAAATTTCCCCCGCGTGCAAGACCGAGCCAGAAAAGTTTACCAACGCTACACTCGAACCACCGCTTCAGTTTTTCTTGGCCGCGATATTATTATTCTTTCTTTGCCGCGAGCTGACTGAACTTCGGTATCCTTCTTATCCGAACCTCCGCTTGATGAACTCTTCAATGAGCAGAAACGAAGACGGGAAAAGTGAAAGAAAGCAGAAGGAGAGGGGGGAGGGATAGGATTGCAAGCGACGAAATAGATGAGGAGAATCTGAGGGAGTTAGTGAGAGAAAAGAGAAGAGCGTGTATATATATGTACATATATCTAGAGATCCCCTGATTACTGCGAATTCCGTCTTTCGCCGTCTGTCTTTTCGTCTTTCCCCGCTTCATCCACTTGACAGAGAGCGGCCTACCTTCTGCTCGCCCCTCCTCCGCCATGCTCCTTCTCCTTCCTTCCCTCTCCTGTTCGCTCGCACTTTCCATCTATCCTTCTCCATCGTCCCTTAGCTGGATTCCCCTCCTCTCTTCGTCGGTCCTCCTCTGTCGTCCTCTCTCCCCGAGCAGCAGGCTCTCTTCGTTTAATTGATTTCTTAAGACCCGATGGGGTTCGCGGATGTGACTCGAACGGATGCAGTTTTTCCTGCTTCTCGCCCCACTGTCCTCCAGCGCTCCATCCCCGCGGCTTCGTCGTTCGCTCCGTTGCTATTCCCGGATTTTCTTCCTTCTCTTTTTTCCTTCGACGACGACGTCGACCACGACCATGACGCGAAAGTCGTCGATGACGACGACGACAACGACGACGACAAATACGAAGATCGCGAGGACGACGTAAGCGGACGTGGAGATGGACGGGATAGAGGAGAAGGCGTAGCAGAAAGAGGAGACGGAGAAGGGTGCACCGATGCTGGTAGGAGGGGGATGCAAGATATTGCAGCCCCGCGGGACACACAGAGACGTAATCTCCACGACGGAGCTGGAGACGTATTACAATCCCGCGGTCCTCCAACTACCAAGTCACTCAGTTTCCCGTGCATGAATGGCCCATTCTCCTTGGCCTGTCTCTAGGAAAGTCTCTATCTATCCCGATTACCGTTCCACCTCCACCCCTTCTTCCTTCTTCTTCGCTCATCCACAGTGCTGGCTCACTGGTTGGCGTTTCTCGCTCTCGGAACGAGCATCAGCTCGCAGTTCTACCTTGCTTTTTCAACTACCAGCTGCCTACCTAGGCCGCCGGCTTCGGAGAACAAAGATTTCATTTTTCACCAGACGCCAGGGACCAAGGCGGCGGGTTCAGGAACGGAGGCGGAGGAGGCACGCTTCTTGCGTTGCAGATTTCTTCCATTATTCCTCTTAATCACGCCTCGCTGCGCTGACTGCGCCGTTCCTCTCGTGAGTTCTGACGCGCGGAATCAGGACAGCGAATGAGATTCTTTTAAGAAGACGTTCCTCACCCCTACGCCGCCCTCTCCGCCGCTTTTCTAGATCATCCCTCAGAGCTCGAATTCCTGATTCTCCAACGAAGAAATTATTCTCTTAACCGCGTCCTAAACGGAACCGCGATATTTCTCACAAGCATTGAAAGGGCGTGTGCAAATCTTTGGAATCACTCGGACTGGAAATCTAGACCGTCGCTTTATTAGGACGGAAACGTATCGAAGAAAGTTAACGTTACGGTCGCCGATTCCTCTTTTCCCTTCTTACGTATTACTTTTCATACGATGTAAAAAAGAGTGGAAGAGTCTCGTAGACGCGCGTAGAATAAAACGAGATAGAAGTAAGTAAATCGAGCGTGTAGGTAGCACGACAAGAATAACGATTCACTTCCCGAAGCCACCTTCCTTAAAACATCCTTCTACCCCCTTAGCACAGACGGTAGCCCCCTTCGTCCTCGAGAATCCGCGCACTTCTTTTCTCCCTGTCCTTCGAGCGTCTCCCTGCCAGCCTCTGAAGCTTGTCTCTCCCATCGTAGACGTATATACGAAGGGGTGCGAAGTCGTATGAGCGTGTATACGGAACAGGAATTGGAGGAGGACGAGGGCCAGGACGAGGGGGACCGCGTAGAACAAAGAGTGCAAGTATAAGGTGGACGGGAGGGAGGGTTAGCTCCGAGGGGTGGGTCGGGTGGGTGGTGCATATAAGATGGGCGACGTACAATGCACGCACCCTCGGCGCACTCGAGGCTCCTCAAGCAATGCCCGTGAAGGGACGAAGGGTACGGAGGGAAGATTCCAAAAACTCGGCCGCTCAATACCTCCGTGCTTCGACTCACCCTCGTATTTTCTTTCCTACCTTCTTCTCTTGCTCCTCTTTTCGCCGCGTCTTTCCTCCCGCGCTCTCTCCTCTTGTATCGTTGCATCGTCGTCTTTGTTCAACTTTCTTGTTTCTCCGCAAAAGCCTATCTATCTCTCCTCGTCGATATCTCAGTCGCACTCTCTCACCCTCTGAATACCATCTACGACAGCGATCGCAGTTCGACGCACAGTCAAGCCGATCGAGCATCGTCATAGACGACACCAGGAAGCTTAATTGCGTTTAATGGGCCTCGAAAGGGGCCGCGTAACAGGGATGGAACTTTGTTGTGTCTCCAGCCGCGGTTCTGCTTGCTTTTGCACGACCAAGCGGTTTCGTTTCCCTGCTATCGGATCGTTTAAATTGGCCAGCTTCCGGCTTGGCCAGCGGGCCGCTGTGTTTCTAATAGATCATTTCGTAATGCATATTACTCTCCCCGTGTACTCCCTCTCCTCTCTGCGCTAATTGACCGTTCAAAATTGCGACATTACGCGTGTAATTAACGCTTCACGTAAACTCGATCCCTCATTGATGTCGTAATAATAACCTTATCGGCATAGGTTGTCGTCAAATAAGCACAACGCAACACGTGCCTTGCGCCTAAAATTCAACGTCGCATGGAAAGTTCGCGTGCAAAAGGCATCTCCGTTTCTACTTTTTTCGCGTTGGTCGTCGAACGTGGTTCGATTTTTCAGTTAGTCGAACAGACCGATATCGTGACGCCCGCAACGTAATGTTCTCGCAAGGGGATATTTGAGCACCCCTTGTAAGGTGGATACACCGGCGACACTCCAGCATTCCTTGCGCATCCTCAGGGGGTGGGCGGTCGAAGCTCAAGTGGAGTCATCGTTTGCGAGAGTGCTTACCAGCCCAACGTCATCCTCCTCTCCCCCCTTCATCATCCTCCAATCTCCATCTCCATCTCCTTCCTTCTTCCGGAGGAGAAGACTCGCCGGGCGAATCCTCGAGCATCGAGGCATCGTCTACAACGAGAGCGGCGTAAACCTTATTCTTACGCCACTTTGCCACAAGATGTTAGTCACGGAAGGGGGCACTCTTGCCATCAACGTATGTATAATCCCTTCATCGTAACGGTGACGAACTTTCGAGAGGACGGTCCCTCGTCTCGTTCCCTTATCGCGTATTACTTCCTGTCTTCCTTCTTCGTCTCTGTCTCCTTCGCCGTCACGCTCTTTGATTCAGCCCGTGTTTACACGCGACGAGAAAGAAAGACAGAGGAAGAGTTGGAGGAGACGCTCCAGATCTGCTCGACGACGAGAACTTGGCCGGCTGCAAAGTTTCCTGCGTCTTCGACCCAGTTCGCATCGTCTGCACCCGCTGGTCCGCGATCAACGTCGTTCAGAATTATTATCAAAGATTACTGGGTCATCTCGACTCCATCGACATTGCCAGGGAAAAGCTTCCTTTTCAGAAGTTTGAGAGCCTTCCAGATGCGGCCATGTCCTTCTTTCTTTTTTCTTTTCTTTTTTTTTTTTCTTTTATATAGTTCGTTGTTTGTAGGTGATGGATTATTGGAGTAGGTAATATCAATGGAAAATTTCTGTCATTGTTGTCTATCACTTGTGTAATCAGTTTTAAGGAATGTAATAAACGTAATCATTGTAAGGGCAGTAATTTAGAAACACATGAAAATTGCAGATTTATTTTATAGACTATTTGCTTTGAATTCAGCAAACGAGTTTCATCTGTTTATACAATTAATTGAATAATTACAATATTCGAAATTTAGAGATTTCTATCCCAAATGTCTATCCGAGCTGTGGAAGTATTTGCAACATCAAATAATCAAATATGTACAAAAAATGTGTTCCCTTATGTAATTGGTCAAATATCGATTACAACATTGAACATATGAATTTTCGGCAATGAAGTTTCAGCAATCTTCCGATAATTTTTCTTAAATATGGAAATATTTTCAAACGACATAAAATTGTATATTTTTAAAATTGTATATTTCCAAGCATATCGCGCACAGAGAAAGAAACAGTTCGTATTGCTTAAATAAATCGCGTGTCTGTAGACCAACCATCGACGAAAGTAAGTAAGTCGACCGCGATTCAAGCTCACCATCATCCACTCGTTCGCCGAGTTAATCATATCGTCAAATTAATGCTCCCGCGAGCTCTAGTTCGGTCGTTAGCTAAAATACCCTATTCATCCGCACCCTTTCCACGAGCAGAAGCTTTTCTTCGGCATCGTTAATGCAACGTACATACCAGTAATCTCTGCACAAGCTGCCAGCACTGTACAAAGAACGGAGCTGCAGACGGTCGGATGCAGGCACTTCCTATCGGAACACTTTCCACCATCGTTTCCCATCTTTCTTCTTTAGCTTATAAGGGAGGCCTTTTCCGGACGACGAGGCTTATAAAGAAAAGCCGGTCGTGGCCGCCGTCGTCGTCGTCGTCGTCGTCGTCGTCATCGTCGTAGTCGTTCTTGGTCGTCGTCGCCGCCGTCATTCTCTTCATCCGCGTCGTTCTCCATCGGCAGAGTGCTACTTAGAGAAATCAGAGCGCGGCTCGGTATACGGTTTCTCGTGCTACTTACATCGTAAATAGAAGAAGACTAAGAGAAAAGAGGTATCCGGTGGATGGAGCGGAACCCGTTGGATGCCTCGAACTCCAACGGTAATGTCGAGTGCACGCTTACTCGTCGTCAGAAGAGCTTTTCTTGTTCTTGATGCGCGTTGGACAATGGCGAAAAAACACTCTCCTACCTCCTCGCTCTTTCCCCACCATGTCCCCTCTCTGTCCCTCTTTCTATTTCGCGTTCTCTGTCGTTCTGCAGGCAACTTTTCTCGTTCCGGCAACCCCTCAGTGTGGTCTTTTACCACTCCTGTCTGTTGGCTTTCGTGATGACACGAGAAGGCAAAGAGGAGGAGGTGGAAGAGGAGGAGGAGAAAGAGAAGAAGTAAGAGAGCGGTGGAGGAGGAAGATGAGAGGACCACGAGAAAGAGAAAGCCTCCTGAATGTCCTCCACTTACTTTTCTTCTTTTCCTCCGCGCTGGCTCCTTCTCCTTTTCTACACGGAAGAAAAGACGCGTAGGTGGAGCAGGAACGCACGTGGAAAGGACAAAAGTAACGCGCGAGGTACGATTTGAGACGTAGGTACACGGCATTCGTGGAACTTCCTCCGGTCCTCGTTTCGAAAGAGACGAGACGACAAAGAAGGTGTAGGTGTCGCCTTCAGGAATTCAAGAAAGCTGCAATGCTGAATGCGTCGAGGAGCCACGCTTTTTACCACTTCTTTCTCTTTCTTCCTCTTTCCTTCCTATTTTTTTCCTTTTTTTTCCTCCTTCTTTTCTCTTTTTTTCCACCTTTTGCCCGAGGGTCCGGATACGACGAACCAAGAACAGAGAAGGAGGTCCGCGAGAGATAGAAGAAGACCGTGACACCGAGCAAAGAAAACCGTAATATGCTCGAGTGGTGCGAAACGAGGATTGTCCCTTTCTTCGCCGCACTGCCACCTTCGTCTTAACGCCGACAAGTGTATTAGCCACTCGACTCGTTGCTTCGTCCCAAAGAACTTCTTCTTTTCCATCCGACCGATGGTGTCATCATTTAAACGTCTTTTCGCGCCCAAAGGAGCCGTTCTTCTAAGTCCTTGAGGCAATTATAAGCCACTTTAACGTCGCGCCGACTGACGACTAATTTCTGGTAGACTTAAGTGACATATTCGTGATATTAATTATCTAAGCAAGATATTAATCATTCGGTTAGAAGTAACGGACTTGAAAATAATTTCTCTATTTCTTCCTAACACTTGTAGGAATTATAAATACTATGGCTGTATAACTTCAAATACGTGTCTCGATTATCTCATCATCATTTATTAACAGTTTTAATGGTGCCACTTTAAAAGAATTGCAACTAACTGCTAATTGTAATATGACATTTATTGTTATCATTCGTGTTTGTACTTCCATATATATTTCACCATATAATTTTAAAAAATATTATTTGATTCACTAAAACACAATTTACTTTTCAACGTTCCATGCCTTTTGTATGCCTTTTGTATGTCTTTCAGCGTTCTGTATTATATAACGAGGCGTTCTCTGATTATCTTCCTTCCAATTTTTAACATTTTAAAAAGATGCGTAATTAGCAAATCAGAACCTAATTGAAAATTACCGTATAATATAGTAGCCATCTTTAAATAACAGATAAGTTTTTGTATAATGGTCAAGTTCGCATAATTTCCCTTCGCCTATTGTATGGATATATACGTAGCTTAATTTGTAATATTTAAAGGTAATTTCGAGAATCGTGCCCGAAATAAACACATATGTCTGTCAATATACGTCAGCGTGACTACAAAAAAGCCTGCGGTTTGAAAAGCGGTGTCTTCTTGAATAGAAAGCGATTGAAACACAAAAGGAAACAATTCACGGGTTAATTACAGTCACTCGCCGGAATATATTACGAGGTGTGTCAAACGACGAAAAGGCAATATAATTTTCTGCGGAGCGTAGCGTTCCCGAAGCGCGACAAATAGGCGCCGGAAGTTCGTATCCGCTGGACCAGGTATCCTTACTGGAAGCTTCCACTTTCATGGAGGAAATGAGCTCTCGCTCCTTCCGTTCGTGCCGCGATAAAGTCTCGATACGAGAACGACCACCGAGCATCACCGTACCAAACGATTTTACTTTTTCTTCCATTTTAATTCAATTTTTCAAATGCACGTACGTACGTGCGCAATTATAACCACTTCCACCCTTCGATCCGGTGAGCAGACCGAAAGATAGGAGAATGTGTTAATGCAGAAAAGGCCAGGTGAAAAGAAAAAAAAGATAATTTTATTCGATCTGTTCAATATTCCAGTCGGGCGTATAACTTTTTATTACGCTACATTATATCAGATTTCTTTCCAGCCGGGTCCTGGCTGGAAAACGCAGGATAATGGACTTTGAAACAACAGGCCAGTTCTGCACGCTGCGTGTGAAACGCAGTCCAAGGGGAAAAGCCGGAACGAAAAAATATTTACGCTCTTTGTTACTCGCCCTTGCTCCTCCTCCACCCTCTGCCCCTTTCTTTCTCTGTTAACAGCGAAACGACGAAAAATGATATTGGGAATCGGAGGACGGCTGAAAAAGTGAATGCACGAATGTTTGGAAAACATTACTCGGCCAGGATCCGGAGAAAATCACGCGGAATCGAACGACCCAACGAATAAGCGAGGACTACCAGGACATAATAATATTGGTAATTCAATGACGAGATCAGGATTCGATGTAATATGGGAAATTCGCGCAGATCTTTACCTTTTACCGAACAAAAGGACTCTTATAAGTGAACTTAAAATTACAAAAGAGATTCAGATAATCAGACTCGTCTATCGATATCAGACCGTATATTACGAATAAAATAATTCGCAACTGAATCTGCACGAGAGAGTGCAAAAGAGTAATTAGAAACACGGGGAGGAGTCGATCGCGAGATTTGAACGGGTCAGCGAGCCGGAAAGAGAAAAGGAACCGGCGACGGGAGAAAATGAAGCAAATCGAATTCTAGCCGGTGCACACGAATCTAATATGATAGCACGGAGCCTCTTGTTGATCGATCAATCGAAACCCCTGGAAACCTCATCCCAGCTGCACCTAATTATTAGAAGCCGCCAATTACCATCTATAAACCACCCCCGAAAATCCGCTTCCCCCCACCCCTCTCCCATCCTTCGTTCCGTTTCTGCCCCACACCCTATTCTACCCTTGTTCATCTTGCTCCCCGAAGCGGTCGTTACTTCATCGACAAGATCCTCGCGCGCTCGCTGTATTACGAAACGTGACCGGAAACTCGTGTGCGCTGGACCAAGTAACCTCGCCTGGAAGCTTCCACTTTTCCAGAGGAAACGAGGCTGTGGTTCGTTCTTCGTTCTCTGTGGCGGACCAGAGATGCACGCTACGAAAGAAAGACGGATGCCTGGATGGGGGTAGAAACGAGTGTAGAAAAGATGCATAGAAAAACAACGCGGTGGTGGCTAGGAAGGGGCAAAGAGGACGAGAGAGATCTGATCAGCGACGGTAGAAAGGCTACAGAGATATCGGAGGGAGGAATCGGAAGACAATGGGTGGGACTGAGGCGAACGAAAAGGGACGGAACACGCCGGTGGAGAAAACGGTAGTACGAGGTAGAGTGAAAGGGAAAGAGTAAGTGGCAGAGGGACGCAGAAAAAGAGAGGAAGGGACAGAGAAAGAGCGTGAGAGAGGAGTGTCGTACTAAGGGGAACGATACCTGTGCGACTGTCTGTCGTCCGGACGTCCGTTGTTTTGTTACAATCACGTATCCGTGGTTTACGCGGGCACATATCGGCGCGTTGTAACCGGCATACCAACACGAGAAAACGAACCAGGATGTGAGCCGTGACTGGGGCTCGGCTCGAGTGGACGCGGGCCCGCGATGACTCGAAAGGTGCGGAACCGTGTGTTCCGGCCTTCGTCAACGCATTATTGTACGTCGGACCGGAAATGATGTCTTAATTGACTCCGTTTGCGCTGCCGTGACCATCGACCATCGCCAGTAGTTGGTAGCAGTCGAACACGTCGTTTTTATCGTTCAAATTGCTCGCCAAGAGATTGATTCGAAATTTTCACTCGGCATAGATTTATCGGGCCTCGTTCATGCCATTACGGAAGAGCCAATTTACACGGACCTCCAGCAAGGGTCTCTCATGACAGAAATAGAAAATCGCATGCTTCTTGTTTTTCGTTGCTCGGGCTGCTTCCGTGCGATTTCGAGACGGAAACGGTGCGAAGATTGAAACTGTATTACCGTGGTACTGATTGCGATGATGTTGATACGGAGATTTTTAGTTAACTATCTTTTGTAAAGACAGTAGAGTTTTAGATAGTAGAGTCTTTTGAAAAGATAAATTATATGAATCGTTTTGCCTCTAAAAGACTTTCTTACTGGCTTGTTTCTTTTGTTTTGATCGTAGAACGATGTACTCTTATTGGAAACGATATTTCTTTAGCTGTTCGTCGTGAATTACATTCAACGGTCTTTAAATATTATTGTAGGTAGCATTTGACTAATTTTTGTCCACGCTAACTTTCATATAACTTTAACTTTTATATCATCGGTGACTTCTAAAGTAATTTTTAGATTCCTTTGGCAGTAAGGAAAATTCCTTCTTCTTTCATTCTATTGACGACAATCGATAATGCGAGAGAATTTTTCGGGAAAACTACGTCGCGCATTAACATAATATTTGTCATTTTCGGTCACTGGATACGAACAATATAGTTATACATAATTTTATTAATCCTAACCCTAAACATTTCTCCGCGGCATTCAAACCGTTATAGCCGTTATATTCATAACCGTTCAAGTCATACCGTTGGTCGACGGTAAGCACTACAAGTCTAAGTTGCACCCTTGGTCGACAAGTTTAAAATTACGGTTACGTGCAAGAGGAAAAAATACTTATAACAAAATATGCAAACTTCTCCGTCCCCTTGCGGGCGAACTTCGATTCTATTTATTATTTCAAGCGATTACCAGCAGCGTCTACGTCCATCGCATCTAATTGATGCAACGATGGACGTTAAAGGGGTCGCGAATTGATGAAATATTAACCCGTTCCTTCGTCGCAGTTCTTTTCTTCTTGGTAAAAAACAAGAGGCGGAATGATCACGATGAACATCAAGGGAGGGAAAAAAATGAACAGAAAGTAAAAGGATAGTTTGAATAAGCTGTACGAACTCCACAAGCGAATAAATCCTCTTTTCAACTTAACCGACGAATAATATAGTTGTACGTTAATTAACAAATGGGTTAAATCTAACTCGATATTCGCCGATCATTGTCGGCAGGAAAACTGCGTTAAAACAGGAACGGAACTTTCGTTGGAACGACAAAAATATTCTTATTGAAATTCAATTTTTAACAAATTTACAACAGTCGTAACAGTTCTCGATCGTGAAATATTTTACCAGAATTTACAGAATTGTATCTATAATTATACAATGTTGACATTTAGCAATATATCTGATTAATATAAAATAATTGTACTTTTTAACAAGATATCGAACAGAAAAGTATATCGCCACTTGTCATTTTATTAGAATACGACAGGTATCCTGATTTCAAATGGCGATTCAAAAATTTACAGCTTTTCCTAACATCGACGAATAATATGAAATAGTTTTTATATTCATTCATTCATATTCTACTTAATAACAACTCACGAAAGAACATATTGAATTTCTCTGGAAGCTTCCATAGCTTTTCTAAGGAAATTTAAAAATACCTTTGAAATATCCAGATTTTTTAACAATACGCAAACTCTCTTCTCTCTTTCTAAAGTTTTAAAATTTATTAAATTCAATCAGTTTACTAAAATTTTCAAACGACGATCTGATCAACCCACGATTCCACTTCAAAGTCCGTGATCGAACGAGCGGAATAAAAAAAAAAACGCCCGAGTGTCCGAGCTATCTGGCGTTTTGAGGGGGTGCCGAACGTTGTTACGTCGCGTAGGGAGGGAACGCGAGAACGCGTAAAAATTCGTCGACGGACTTGCGACGTACTCTCCCGCGGACAATAAAATGCTTTTATAATACTTTGTAACGTAGCCAGCCGGCTCGTTATGTTTCTCGCGGTGCGTTACGACCGCTCTTTACTGCCTTTGAGTTTCTGGCGGACAGTTTACAGCCTTCGTCGCACGACTTCAGCCGAGAGGCGTGCACGCTGCAACGTGGTTCGTTCTATGGGAAAAATTCTCGCGTTGTAAAACTATGGCTGTAGGATAAAATTGTAGAAAACGGTACTACGAGCAGAAAAGAGGAGTATCTAAAGTATATACAGTACATGAGACATTATTAGATTTGGAGTACAACTCTTCGTTATTTGGAGAATTATCAATTCATGTTTATCAGTGACTGTCTTCAAATAGAGCCTAATACTTTCATTATTAACAATATACATATACTGCGTCTCTTGAATTATCTAATTAATTCATTCATTATCTTATTAGCTCACAAACTGCTGCTTTCCCTTTCGATGTTTATGTTAAGCTTTAATTACATAATTTTTTCTAAATATACAGAAAACTAACATGGGCTACGATACGCAACGATGATAAAACCAACGATAGATTATACAAAGTAGATTACATTAAAATTGTAAACAAAAAGATTGATTATAAAATATATATGGTCCATAGAGTTACTACAATTATCTCTCGGCCAACCAATAAAATCTTTTTCATAATTATTCATAAAATGCCAGTTATACGGTACACCTGTAATTATCTTCCCGAGGACTTAACATCGTCTCTTCCAAAATTCTCCGGCGAATTGATGCATGGTAATTCCGTGGAGAGGAGAATCCACGTACGGAACGGTGCTTAGCGTGACAGATACACGCGCGAATACTCAGTAAAGGGTAAAAGGAGTAGTATCCGCCACGGAAACGCACAATGGCTGACGCGCACACGCGGCCTGCCCGTGCAATTACTAGCGTGCGCGGGTCTGAGTCACGAGTGTGCACGCGTGCAACGACGACGGACGCGCGGATACCGCGTACGCCTCCCACACGTCGTTTTTCTCTGTTCTTCGTTGTGCCGTGAATCCGCAACAAGTTTGCTGCACGACGGACGCTCGCGTATCGCTCACTGGGTAGGTCTAATGTATCGTGATTACGTATTTAGAGCGACAAAGCGCCCGGGAGAATTCTCTGGGACAGTTATCGTCGGTCGACCATGAATGCGCGCGTAAAATAGTCGCGATTCCTTCGCATTCTCTTCCTTCTTCCTCTTTCTTCTTTATCACCGAAAAGAGCCGGCGTAATTTTTCGAGAGAACGCGACTTTTGTTTAACTTAATTGGAGGTATTAGAAGATTTTGTAATGATAGGAAAATTCAACATTTATTAGCAAAATCAAACATTGTATAATGGTTTGGTTGGGTCGTAAAATTTGTATTTGTTTGGCGTAGAGAAATATTTTGCAATTTTAGTTTTGTATATCTTATTTCCTTCATTGAAGTTTGGATATCTTATCGTTCTTTAACGCGTTCATTTCATTTTTAAAGATATATATCGATTTTTGCAGTCTGATCGCGATATAATTGAAAAAGCACAATGGCAATCGATAAAGCGCTCGTTTAACACGAGTTTTATTCATGAAGTATCTGAAGTGGTTTGATCTGTTTTTAATGATACATAATACATATGTAAGAAGTATTTAATATGAGGGATTTTTTTGAAAGAGCTTTTGATTCCAAGTTATCACATGTGTAGTCCACGTCTGAGTAATTGCTGAAAGTTTGGAGCTCTTTAACAGGATGACGTATGTACTATAGAAGTAATTAACACTCTCGTCACGTAATCGAGAAATTGAAATGCGCGCTTATGTTTCGTATCTTTTAACTGTAACATTATACTTAATTTCCTAACAGAGTTGTTTTCGCTGTAGAAATTACACGAAAGAAAGCGTCCAACTATGACATTCACTAAAGTAAAAAAAATCTAAAACGTTCTAATTTGCAGAGTTCAAAATTTCTAAATGAATTATCACTTGGGAATTTGGAAATATTAATTCTTATCAAAAAAAAAAAAAAAAAAAAAAAAAAGGAAAAGACTAGAAAATCACTCGAATCTAGTTTCCTTCGAATCTTCTCTGTCGTCTAATTATTCAATACTCGTTCGGTAATCAAAAAGAAAAGAGAAAGAGAAAAGTTAAGGTGTTTCATTATTCGCAAACGCATTACTCTATCCTGCTCCATTTGTCGTCTGGGAAAAATTTCGATCGCGAGGATTGCGCGGTACACGTACGCGCACAGGCTCGCTGAAAATCGAGCCGAAACTAATTATTCTCGCAGCGGTCGTGCGCTAATTAAGCGCGTGTACGCTTAACATAAATAAGCCGCGGCGCGAGCGAGTGCCGTCATCAAAGGAACGCAAAGGCAAAAGACGCGTGATAACGTACGCGCTACCTACGACAGCACTTAAATCGTTCAATTACCAATACATCGTCTCTCGGGAGGGACAGTGACAGGATTATTTATTACGTTTCGCGTGAATCAAAAGAGACGAGTCGAGATTGCATTCCGTTCGATACCGGCCCTGATAAAAAAATTCCCGTTTGATCAGCCGCCTAACAATAATGAAAATATTGAAGCGTTAAGGCGATATGCTTGCTAATGAAATACAAATTAAGATGTATACATGCACCGAGTGAAAGATTAAATAACAACAAACCCGTTACGTATTAATAAGTCTGTGGATCTCTCGATTATTATCCAAGCGAGCCATAATTATACGAAGACGGGAAATAAATATAATCGCCAGTATGACAGACAGAGAATATACTGTAATACGTCGGATCGATCAGTCGTCCGTTAAATTCGATTCAATCGAATTTAAATCAATTAAGATCTCGCGAAGGAAGAGAGGAAAGAAGCTTAAAGCAGAAGAGCTGTGTATTTGTCACGGCCACGACAAACGAGCGGATGCAAAACCGGACGCAGCTACGGGGACATTCGCTATCATGGACCGCGCGCGTTAAATTAATCGTTGCACACTTACGTTTCTTAATTGCCATCGAAACGGACCTCAAAAGATCCTGCCCCGTCCAGTGACCGCGGATGCAAGTGCTTCGATTACCATAAACGTTCAAAGGCCGGGTCTTGTCTACGAAACGACCGACGCGGCAACCGGTTGACCCTGTGAAGATACGCTAGAGGAGAGCCTTTTCCTCCTCTTCTTTTCTATTCCTTTTATTCTTCCTTTACTTCGTGGTAAGCCGCAAGGCAAGTGTCTTGACCGGAGAAGAAAAGGAGAGAGCCGCTGGGAGCCGAGGAGCTTCCGACAAGTGGCTTTTCCTTAAGGAGAGACAGACGATAGGGGTGGGAGAACGGTGATTGGTAGTAGAGGCACAGAATGAGAGAGAAGTAGAAACGCGGATATCGAGAGAGGAAGAGAGAAGCCGTGATAGAAAGGGAAGGAGGGATTATGGTCGTGAGTTTGTCGAGGGACGATGGCCAGGGACGAAGAGGGGTAACTCAAGACGGGTCTAAGTGAGTCTTCCGGTCGACAGGCAATGATAGCCCTGAGAACTGACCCGACCCCCGGATATGTGTTGCGCATATATGTGGGGACACATACATAGCAGCATCGCAAACGTGTCACAACATTGTCCGCCTCTATTCGGCCCGGACCTGGTCATCGTAATAGCTTATTTCGTAAATCGGAGATTCGTAATGGGGTACGCACGCGTGACGATAGGTAAGCCAGTATGCGGTCAATTCGGCATAAGCGGTTTGCATGATGCCGAAGAGTTTCGGCTGTTGAGGTTACGAGGTGAACGCCAAAGACCAGGCTATTAGGGATCGGACGATGAACGCCGTTCCCGAATAGAGTTCATTCGTGTACAGCGACCGTGCGATTCGATTTAGGCCTCTGCAAACGTTTATGCGAACGATTTTGTTCGAAATTATCGATATTGAATACGATGATGAGAATTATCACGTTAAAAAGCTTTTTGAATTATAAGATGTGACAACTATGGTGCGATAAAAAAGAGTTTGATATAGTGTAACGAAGTAGTAAGATCGATTGGTAGTCAAAGTAATTATACTTTGGATATGGAGACAAAAGAATCGATGATAGAAACGTAGGTATATACATAAGTGTTTGATACCTCGGACAGTGCCGTACGAAGACATTTCTAATACGGAGTCTACGTACAACGCTTTGATATATCGAAATAAAAATTTATCTTAGAATTTTCATTCCTGGTTTTTCAATTTATTAAAATAGTAAATAATATAATTCGTTATTGATAGAATTCCAAAATAGAATATATTACGCGAAATAAAAGGTCCTTGGCGTACTTATAATTCTAAGATATCATAATCCGTTAAACGCTGATTTAATTTACGACATGACATCTACAAAAAATAACGAAGATGTAACAAACATGTTAAACAAAACAGATTTAACTGCTAGATATTTCCAGTTCCTTTCGGATATTTTGTCAATATTCCAGATGCACGAGTATCGTCACATTCGAACAGTTTGAACAGACGCGAACAGAAGACAGATTACATGACACTATAAATCATGAAACAGTGACATAACGCCTCCTACGCCAGCTCGCGACCTCGTAGTTGTCAGATAATTAGCTCGGCCAACCTTCGTAAGAATCTTCTCTGCACTAGAAATTACGCAACAGCCAGAAGAAAATCCTTTGAAAAACAATCATTTTTTTCTCTGTTATATGATTAAAAAATTCGTCGCGATATACGTCGATCTTCCAGAATGAACGCCGGAACGAGAAATACTCGGAAGATAACTATCAGACTGAGTTTCAGTTAAATCGCTAAAGCAGTTCGAAGGAGCGATCCTCCC
>NT_176737.1:876889-880843 GCF_000188095.3 Bombus impatiens
TTACCTCTTGGGCGTCCATTTAATCGTCTACTTCGTAATTTTAATTTGTGAGAACGACGTCTCATTAACACCCGGCCGACCATTTGCCGCGTCTTACTTATGTTCGACTTAAAGCTTAATGAGAGCCACGCGGTAAGTTCGTGCCTCGTGCGCTTAATGACGTCGAAGGTATCAGTTTGAGGGGATGACGAGGGACAGGGGAAAGGGGGATCGAGCTTTAAGGTCGTAGGACGATCGATGGCTGGAGAGCACGCCGGCTAAAGGAGTCATTTGTCTTCGTAGCCACTTTGCTTGTCAAATCGAGCCGGCCTATTATTACGGCAGAGCGCTGTTAGACGCCTTAGATTTAAACACGCCCGTTTTAAGCTAATATCCTGCCGCCTCTGACGCGGCTCCACTTTTCAAACACGGTTAACCCTTTTGAATAGTGGCGCGCGAGCGTTGCCGCTTCGATCGCTACCCTGCCATTCAGCCTCGTTTGTTCGAAATTTGGCGACGCTTGCTCGTCACGATTTGTAATTGCCCCCGTTCGATCAGTGTGTTCAACGTTGATGGCGAGATCGTGCGTGGAATCTTATCGCTGGTTGACACTGAGAATTTTAATACGAATAGGATGCACTGTGGCGATTCAAATTAGACGATTTTTTGGGATTGTAAATCCCAAGGAAATATCGCAAGGAATTTTCTTCCGTCTGTCATTGTAGTGATTGTTGGCTAAAGCGTATAATTTGTGATGATTTTAAAAATCTAACGAGATTTTAGATACCTTATAGAAGAATTTTTAAGAATTGCATTAAACTTATAATTTTAAACTACCAACATAAATTTGAAGGTAAAAGTATCGGTAATTCTCAATAACAGTATCATAGTATAAAATACACGGGTTCGTAAAACGAAGTTCCACCACAGAGTTGTCTCTATCGTCGTGTCATATTTTCCCAGAATTTCAACGTTAACGAGACAAGATTAGCCGAGCTATTTAGAGACGCGGTATCCAATAAATAAATTACCAAGCACTTACACGGTGCTCCTATACATTGCCCACAAGCCAACACCGTTTCCCCGTTACTGTTAGGAAGAAGACAGTTGGTATTTTCTCGAAATCGCGAGCGAAGGATCGTTCTGGGTCATCTCCGTGGATGAACGGAAACGTTGAAAAACATTTTTCCCTTTTTACAAGGCACGACGGCGTATGCACCAGCGTACAACCAGCTAATTAGCATTCTCATTGAAAAAGGCTTTTCTCGAGCGAGGTTGAATCCTTAGCTCGGCGAACATGATATACGCGGGGAATCACGGATCTCGAAAACGAGGAAAGGCCCGCGCACAAAGGGAGTAGCAAGGCTTGTACCGACTTGCGGAAAGAGGCGGTCACGCCGCGTTTCCGAGTCGCTGCCGGCGCGTCTGCTTATTTACTAATTCGGAAGCAATGTAAATAATCGCACCATCACAGCCGGACGGCAATCACGGCACGAATAGCCGTACCCGGTGTCTCTCAGGAGACGAGCTTCACTGACCACGTGGCACGACGAGAAAGTATAGTCGAGAGGTATAAGCGAGCCGACGCAGGTGTGACGGGTCAATAAATGACCGATTGTCGCAATCGTCCAGGTGTATCGCCTTCCGTAGCATTGTCAACATGTTCCGGATCTGAGATACCCGCCTACGTATCTATCTCGGGTAATATGGTCCTCTTTTTCTCTCTTCCCTCCAACCTTTTCCTTTTTTCCTTCCTTTCCTTTTGTTTTTATTCTTTTTTCTCTCTCTTTTGTCCTTTTTCCTTCTTTGTTTTGTTTCGTTGAGCCGGAGCCACGCCGAGCGCGAATCCGTGATCAATTCATTTTCCAACGACCGCGGCGAGCGCGTGCATTCAATTTCTTAATGAGGTTTATTACACTCCACTCTTTCTCGCTCCGCCTCCCCTCCGGTTCACCCTTTGCCTCGCCCTTACGTCTTCCTTTGTCCCGCGCTCTTTTAACATTCGCGTTTGATAATATTTTTATTTCCCTGTTATTCTCACGCCCCAGGTGTTTCCATTGTAACCTCATTAACATTGCCGCAAACTCGATACACTTTCGCGCACCCTCTCCCTCTCCCTCTTACTCTCTTACGTACGCATTCCCTCGAATTTTTCTCGCTGTCTCGCAACCGGCGATGTTTCGGTGCATCGGGCGTCGCAGTCTAGACGGTCCTCGTCAGATTTTCCTCCGTGACTCGCAGAATCGTTATTTTTACACCGGTTCTTCCCGTGGGATCTCGCGAACCCGGCATAGGAACGGCGATACCCTGTCGTTCGTTCCTGTCACGTTATCTCGGCGACCGTGCATCCAGCAACGCTGGCGGAAACTTTTTCCTGTTCTTTCTGCGCGTCCACCGTCCCGCCGCCCCTTCTCGTCCGACTCTTTCTCATTCTCTCTCTTTCTCTCTTTGACTCCCTTTTCTTTCATGTCCTGCCGCAAGGTCTCGTTTTATAACCACGTAAACTCTGTTTAATTAACGCGTGGACTGAAAGAGGAGGAATTTTCGATGTAAGCGGCGCATTGCACCGCCGGTGCATAAGGTACAGCGCGCATTGCGATGATCCTATGTCGGTGATGGAGTTGGTCGAGACGGTGCGCGCCGTGTGGAGGAGTGGAGATGGTTAGAGGTCGGTCTGCAGGGGTTGCAACAGGGAGGACCGTAATACTGGTGCCGGTGGTCGTAACGTTGATGATGGTGGTGGTGATGGCGATGGTGGTAGTAGTGGGTACTTGAGAGAGCTCGCCGTTTCCCTTATTCCTTCAATCAACGTCAGCTGGGGAGGCGAGTCTAGTGTGTACCCTGAGCAAATACTCGCGTGCTCCGCACTAGAGCAGCATAGAGCTCAATGACTACATCATCCACGAAGGTGGTGGTTAGCTAGACGCGCCTTTGCCCCATCCGGTCAGACAGTCATCGAAATCGATTCTTTCCGTGATATAAACGGCCAGCTCGCAAATACCGGACAGTATTACAGTAAATACGCGGTCCGTGGTTGCACGCCGATGACGCGATCTCGAAATATAGTAAGACGCGACTTTTGCGCGAAACATACACCGATTGAACGGTAAACGTACGAAACAACTTAATACACAGTTAAAAATCATCTTCTTATACCGATATTAGCGATAATCGTTGAAATTAATTATCTGTAAAGTAACGAGTTATAAAAGAATAACAGACAATGGTAGTAAAAATACTCGCGCGAGAATATCCAAGCCGAAGGAAAAGTGTCAATCTTCGATGTCTCGTGATAAATTTGTCCAATAAATTCCCCAATCGCGTGTACGTTCCAACGTTGAACCGACGTCGAATGCCACCGAAATTAACGAAACAATCGAATCAAGGAGATGAAAATGGAACGAGCTTTAGAAGATCCGCGTCTGCAGAGTTCGTGGAACGTTCGTCCTCCGTTGAGCATTTCCTCCTTTAAACGCATCGTATGGGTGTCGATGTCTCGCGTCTGGAAAGGTCTCGTTAAAATAGGAAGGAAGAGGGCCGGATACACGGCGGTTACGCATGCATCATGGGTCGTCTAAACAAGCTGTTTAGACGACTTCAAGTTAACCCAAATTGACTCAATTGGATTAACCGCGCCGTGGCTCATCCGACACTTGGGAACCGGCCTGTACCGGCGTCACCGTATCCGCGAGAGAGCCAGTCCTTTGCTTCTCATGCAAATACGCATCGCGTTATTCCACCACTTCAGCCCGTTTCTCTCCCTCGTTTCTCGTCCGAGTCCTTTTTTCTCACCCGTTTCGCCTGTCCCCTGTGCCCTCCTTGCCTCGTTCGCGAATTTAGCTGGTTAGCTGAATTGATGGCGTTTGGGAAAATTGCCTCGTCTACGCTTCGTACGGGGCTATCAGAGAGGCCCTGCTCTCACAAGGAGACCCTCCGCGTCTTCTCCGTTCGCCAGCCGTTTCCCTCTCTGTTGCT
>NT_176737.1:880936-881189 GCF_000188095.3 Bombus impatiens
GGGGCGATCTCTTCTCCGAATAGCATCCACAGCGTTGCATCACGAGCACATTGACGCGGTTAGGCTTTACAGAGGCTCTAGGCCGAGGCTCTTTCAGGAGAGTATCGTTCGGTGTGCACGCAGACCGGACCATGTCAACGCGGACCACGAAGAGTCTTCCGCTCCTCGAGCCAGTTTCGCGTGTACACGTGACGTGCTGACGCACGTCGTTCTCCTCTGTCCTGTCTCTCATGTCAATTTGCGGCCGAGGGCC
>NT_176737.1:881201-881792 GCF_000188095.3 Bombus impatiens
GCGGAAGGAAGAGACAGAGTAGTGGAGAGGAGGAACAGGAGGCAGAGCGAGCGGCAGAGAGGCGGCGTAGGAGAGCCCAGAGAGGCTTACGTTAAATCGTAGGATCGAGGGAGTGTTGCGTGGATTGAAGTGTCCGTTCCTTGGCTAACCGTGGACCCCATGCGTATATATGAGTAATACAAATGCAACCTCCTCCACCTCCATCGGCCTCGATGCTCTGTGTTCTCTGTTTCTCCGTGTCCCCCGACTAGCTTTGTCTTTTATCGTCGTTGCGCCCGACCGGGCGGTCTTTCTCGCTCCCTTGGGCTGCTCTCCGCGATATATGGATCGTCGGAAGTCACCTTCCTCATTATCATACCAACAGGCTCGCTCGCTCACTCGGGCACAGCCTTCATCCTGTGCCCTAGTCACTTACGGTTCGCGGGTGACCAACCCAAGTGCGAGCTACTCCAGCGTCCGACGATCGGTAGGGTGAACACTGGATCGTTCCAGTAAGCCGCGAGAACCACTGGCCTGGGGAACAAGACGCAAGTCCATTATACTCAATCACGGCGTGATTGGCTCAAACGATCGGACCACCGCTCGCCGCGC
>NT_176737.1:882024-890731 GCF_000188095.3 Bombus impatiens
GCGCGTCGTTCCACGGAGATTCGCGCGGACGTGCCGCGTTGAGTTTCGTAACGTCAAGAAGGAAAGATCCTGCTCTGGACCGCTTCTCATCGCCCTCGAGTTTCCTCTTCCCGTTCATTTTTCTCTCGTTTACTTAGACAAAGGCATCTGCGACCTTCTGACATTCCAGTTTCAGATAACTCCCCGAATATCTAATCTCAGAAAATAATATACTGCGGTTTGAAAATCTTCAAGTAAAAATTTTGAAATTATGTAATGACTTTTGGTAAAACTTTTGCATAGTTGGAGGAAAACGATATCGTTACCGTTTTCTTGATATATAAGAACGAAAATTTACAATGAAAGCAAATTGCGAGTGTTAGTATCGTTATATGGATTTAAGATCTGGAATTAGTTAAATTCATTTAGAGCAGGTAATATCTGATTCACCTAGGAAACATTTGCTTTTCTTCTTCTTCTTCTCGAAACGCTTAGCATCAATATCATTCTCTTTTTCGTTTTGAACAATCCAATCGCAATTAAGAGAACCTTACAGGTTCGCCAGTCTCCTAATTCGTTAGCATCCGTCCGATAAATCGAATCGCAGTAACCAGGTGTTTCCGATTTCGTGAACGATCAAAGGTGTGTCCCATGCACTCCGTTTCTAGAACCACGAATGTAGACCAAGGTCCAGCTGCAACAAAAGATCCACGGCACACTCTAAACTACGCAGACCCCATTTCGAGTCTATCTATTCTCACATCTGTTCCGCTAGATTCGAGAGGTGACTTTCCATCTCCAGTTTGATCTATCTTCCCAATCTCTCTTATACTCCCATTATATTTTTTATTCGACCATTTGCAGGCAGATTATCAGAGAACTGTGTCAAAAAAGACGAACGAGTATCGCTCTGCGTCCGTGGTTCGTATCTCTCTCGTAATCGGGCTCGTGGCGAGCGATCGTGCACGAGCACCTTAACGACTTGAAACATAGCCCTTTCTTTTTCTCGTTTTTCTCCGGCTGGACAATAGCAGACAGATATTTGCAGCGGCTCGTATCGAGACTTTCGTCAGCCACGGCGCAATGTATCTTTCTTTTATTCCCGTTATTTCGAGATGACGATATAATTCGCGAATAACGGCTAGAAGAAGCGGAATCGTCGCTTCGTTCGTTGGCATACTTTTCGAAATTGCCGTGACTTCGAGACAGTGAGGATAGGTAGTACGATGATCGTTGGTCCGAGCCAAACGCCGCGAGCACGGTAACTTTGGCAATTGAATATAATTAAGTAATCTCGGTACGATATCGTGGAGATGGTTGGACGACAGGAAAAAGCCGGCGCGGCAAAAACTGGAGGGCAGGTTGGCCGACTGCCATAAGGAGGCCTCGCCTCGAAATGCCAACGACAATAACGCCGATAATCCTGCAGGCTCCTGCTTGCCAATATGCTGCGGACGTATCTACGTAACTGCCTCGAAAAGTAGCCCGTGGCCAATAAAATGCAAACAGGGAAAGACCGGGAATCTGTCGTTAAGCCTCCTCGATCTGCTTCACCGCTGATTACTCGACTCGCGAATCTGGGACTCTTGCTTGGCATCGGAGAACGAAGGCGGTGGAACTCTTATGCCGAAAACTCCATATTCCACAGGGGTGGACCAGCCTGGCCAGTTGTTTTCCACCGAATCGTGGCGAGGTGGAAATTATTGGCTGGGAACTATTAGAGATTATTTACATTCTGATCGAAACTCGTCGACTGAACGTTGAAATTAGCTTTCCGTATAACTTTTTTCCTCTTATATCTTGTTTTACGTATTATCTTCCTTTTTTTTCCAACTACGTAGGAGTGAAGTTTTACGATGCATAGAAAATAGCAATTGCTTTCGAGCATTGGTAATGGGTAATCTTCGTGTGTCGATATCTTGCTATTTTTGGTTCTTGGCATTTGATTCTCCCGTTTACGAATGAACGTTGTTGGTGTAATGGTATATAGTAATTGACAGTTACAAGAAAACAGGAGAAAGGAAATTAAAAAATTTACATTTCTGCAGTAGAATTCTAAAGATATTAGTGTAGGTTTCTACACTAATTCTAAAGAAACACATTCGTACACTTCGAATTATTCCAATAAATGTAAGCTATTTCGTTCCTTAATTATCATTACATATGTACTCTATTTGTATGCGCTTTCCATTTACAACTAGGGAAATAATTTCTATCTTTCCAATGTACTTCTTCCTACTTCTTTGTAAGAATCCATTCTCGTGTTCAACCGTTTACTTAGTCTATTCAAATACACAGCAATTTTCTAGCAACCGGTTCCCCTTGAAACTTTCCCACTAATTTTTTCTAGAAATCAATGATGTAACGCGGCGCTTTTTCCATAATACTTGTTTCTGCTTTCGAAATTTCAGAACTAAAGTGCAGAATCTATAAACGTAACAATATGTAAAACAATCCCTACACAAAAATCGAGCAACGTTTACGATAGCAGAAGGATCCTAACTTAAACTAAAATTTAAAGTATAATTAGACAAATACGTAGTTGTCAAAATCTGTTCGATATCTTCTAAATTAAAAATCGTGATTTTCGAAACAAGTTTTGGAAAACTGATAAAACGTGATAAAAGCTTTTAAATTGGCATTTGTCCTGATCTAACGTCATCGTTCTTTTTCAATTCTACGTAACATCGTCGAGTTATTCGAACCTGAAAAATTCCAGTCGCTACAATATTCTGCACACCCGAAACTTAAGGACGGATTGAACATTTTCGTAAAATGAAAATTTTCAAAAGATTTCTAAATCACCAAGTTGCTGTATCCCGTTAATTCTTCGAAATAGTAAACATTCAAACGCTACTTAACGCTCAAGATGTTTCTTCCCTGCTAAGCGATCCAACGTATGCTGCTTCGTGTAATTATTAGCAACCCTAAGACGAAACGGTGTTCCGAGCACCCTTATCTCGAGCGTATCGGATCGAACAGAATAACATGGTGTCGTCGAAAGGAAACAGCTAGACCGTTACTCCACCCAGGCACGAGTCAACCGACCGAGTCGCGTGATTCTTAAGACGTTGAAAAAGTAGGGGTTCGTTTGTGCTCCAAGACGTTAGAGCGACCTCGTCAGGGGTTCGAATAATGGTAACAAGAAGCCAAAACGTCGGTTACTGCTCGTCAACGGCAGCTGGCACGCGCTCCTTCCGATTCCTAAGGAGACCTTTCCTTCTGTCTTCTTCGCCCTTCTCCGCCTTAAGTCTTGAGCGCACGCTGGGGAACCAAACTAAGAGGGGAAGCCAGTCTCGAGAAGTTACCTTACCTGAATCCAGTTGGGGATACCTAGACATTTAAATCGGGGGACACCACCCGGCGGAACCACCTGAATACTAGCAAGGGGGCCTTCTTGATCTTGCAGTGGCGTAGAATTTAAGGGCTGTTTCTCACGAGTCGGTTATGTTTCCTTGATTCTGCTGAGATCATTCGGATCTTTATATTTTAACGTTGCTCTCGTTTCGAGAACAATTCGAACGAAAGATCACACGTATAAAAGAGGATCTTTTGGTTGTCAATAATATTTCGCTAGAATTTGCATTAAATCTACTGCATTTTATAAATATTACGTTAATATATTAAACATCTTAAAAGTTTTGAAGCGCGTGTTATTCACGTGAAGATTCGTATCTCGTTTCATAAATATATCCGATTCGCTTGAAAAATTAAAGTAGCGGAATGTTTAAAAAATGGCGTGAAAGTTGAATGTTCAATGAATGAATAAATGGCATGAGATTCTTTGCAATTTTAATCATTTCAACTGAAACAAAAATATGAGCCAGAGTAACAAAAATGTCATTAATTTAAAAAATTAAAGTATTTTCGATTGTAGTTTATAAATTTACGATGACTAAAAGTCAAGGCGATACAAGAAACGTTTACAAATCCAATCGAAATCGTAAGTTTAAATGTCCCACGAGATTTCAACAACCGTCACAGCGACAGGGTAGCGTCTACGCTGTTGAGGGCAAGGACCGTTGTTCCTACTTCCTTTCCAGAGGGAGGACGAAGGGCGCCGTAGGATTTTTTTTGTAACTTTCAATATTAGACGTTAGCGTTTCCCACAGAGAGAAGTCATGGGAACACATTGAACGAAAGGCCGCAGAACGTCTCGTGGAAATTCTTCAGAGGAGATTTGCGATTGCACCTTGGGAAGAATTCCCCGCATAAAGGATGTTCAATGTGCGTTAAAATTTTTCTCTTTCTTTGACGTTCGAACCTTAAATTCGTACGGTCCCTTCCTCAGATATTTCGTGCTTTAGTGTATTTTTCGTGACTGTTGTATCAAAAATTCGATCTATCTTGTTCGTAATTTTTTCCCATGAAAAACAACGATATTTCGATCGATCGTCGCATAAAGCGACGATTTAGACGAAGGAAACACGTTCGAACGAACGAAATACGTAGAATTTCGTTCGACGACAAATTTCAACACTCGACGCTCGCCCTTTAATTCACGAGATGTTCGCTGATCTTTCTCCTCTGCTTTTCGTAATTTGCAAAATCCAGTACGTGGTATAACGGCGTAGCAATGTCACGGACAAATCGGACCGGTATTCCCATTCATCCCGCTAAACCAAAAAATTCCAGCATCATCGAGTCCGCGGCTCGTAAAAGTGGCGCGCTCATTATCGCTCGTATTATCTGTAACGCAGCATGAATGGCGACCGAAATCGAAATGAAAACGCAGGAAAGGTCATGCTCGCGTGCCAGGAATAACACGGTGGCCGTGGCGTTGACCCACATTGTTTTTGAAACGCGATTAAACTCATTGGAAACGACCGAAGGTAGATTAATGGTCCTGGGTCGCGTAACCGTGCGCGGAAAGCGAGGTAAAAAGCGAAACAAATTTAACGAGCTGTGAATTATGAAAATCGGTGACAGGCCGCCGCTTTTAAATGCTCTTTCTCTCTCTCCCTCTCTCTCTCTCTCTCTCTCTCTGTCTCTCTTTTCCTCTCTCGCGTGCCGATTCTCTCCACGTTGTCTGGCTCTCTCGCGCTTGCGAAGTTTGGTTTGGGCGCGTGCCAATGAATCGAAACGATTCGAATGCAAAATAATAATAAAACAGTGGAGGGTGTACGGCGCCGCGGGTGTGACGTCGGGTGGACGGGGGAGGAGGGCGGGGTCGGCAGCGCATTAACGCAATTAACCTCCAATTAATAACACATCAATTGACACCCGGTCAACTTGTTGCATCGGAGCAACCCGATAATATGCAGAACGCGTGTGAGCCGTGTATATACACATACGAGTCACCATGCTTCTGCTTTTGTATGCGTGTATCATTCTCTATATAGAACAGAATAGCTGCCTCTCTCTCTCTCTCTCTCTCTCTCTCCTTCTCTCTCTCTCCTTCTCTCTCTCTCCTGCAGCTTCCTATGTCCATGTGTTATTCCGTCTCGTGATCTCCGCGACTGTCTGCCTGTCCGTCTGTCTGCTAGTCATGTACATACGTGTAAATACACATTGACGATTAGGCGTCATGAAACGCTGATGCGTTTGCATGTTTGCGAATTCCTGTCACCAAAGGGGTTGCTACCTTCGTCCCGGGTAGTGGATAATAACGAAACGAATGTTACAATAATTTACTATGTATATCGAGAGGGAGAGCGATGCATAGCGATGCGTGCGTGGTGTACACGTAGAGCACCACGATGGACATGGACTGATGACCATAGCCGGGTTCCCATGCACAACCCCCTGCGAACACTACGGCCACATGACACCTACAGGGGGTGGAATTCCGATACACATGCCATTGCTGCGTCACCTCGACAACACCATGTGGGGTACGCGCACCATGTGATATTCAGCAAGTAGGAACTTGGTAAACCTGCTTGCGCTCGTGGTTCGCGGCTTCATGCCGGAAGGAAGTCGTTGCCAATCGCAAAGTATAAGTAGTATTGTTTCGTTTTCGCAACGGGTTCCGTGCCGGTGGATCCCTTTGTTTCGCGCAACGATCGGTCAATATCGAAACCAACGGTTACTGGCTCGTCGACAGGAGACTTTCGAAATCGAATGGAGACATCGAGGAAAAAAGATCGATTCGTACCGTTCCGATGTCCTTTTCCTCTTTCCATCTATTGATCTTCCAAGTATTATTTTCATCGTGAAGAAAAGATCTGCTCGAAGCACCGAAGATCTTTGCCCGATAAGACAGTAAGAAAGAAATTTTGTTTCAAGTATAAGCTACGCCTATACCGCGAGTTTGTTCGTCTTATATCGATTCCAACAGTGTATTTGGTTGTCGTTCCGTGGTAGGACAGTGCAGTCAACGCGAAAGAATCGGCGCGGTAACAGAGGAGATATGCCCTCTTTCTTTTCATCGATGGATTCATTAAAAAATTTCGATTCGCGGTATTCCCTTTGAAATTTCATACAAGGTCGATAGAAACCACGTAATGGACGGTAGGAGATTAACGAACGCTTTCCTCGCCCCGGGCTCTTTTGTGTTCCGGTCTCTTCCTTAATTACCCGAGCTATAGGTGGAAGTTATCTGCGTCGATAGTTCGAAACAATGGCTACCTTAGATTCTAACCCCTTCTCGATGAAAAATCTTCGGGAAAAGTTCACGAGATTACAAAGCCGGTCTTTCGTTAACTTTCTCGTATAATCGATAGTTAATTTTTAATGTGATACAGATACCTTGCTAACTCGCACTTTATATTGTTCGTTTTTAATTTACCTGGTTGCGTCTCATCCATATTCTTCTATGCTTTTTTCCTCACAATTCTTCCTTCAAGATTACGTTTATTAATATCGTTGAAATCCAGGACAGAGTATTGAACGAGTAACGAGCCAGACAAGTCGGTTCCAACCAGCGATTTTCTAATCTTGTATCGCAACCCCACCGGCATGACCTGCAATCACCCCTTCAAATCAAGTCACCTGCTTAAACGGTAAATATCGCATGACGCACAGGAAATGGCTGTTGGTGGTTCATCAGACTGTTTTCGTCTCGCTCGAAGATGATCGATGCGAGTGTCATTGCCCATGGAAATACAGGGTTTTGTAATGACAAAGTCACGTTCGTTACTCTCTGGCTGACGTGTTTTGTAAACTCGTACGTGCTTCATCATTTCGTCACATTTCGGGAGGAATTATAAAATCGAACGCGCAAACAAAACGATTTCAATTCGTTCGTTTTGTCAGCAACGTGATATATTTATCAAATTTAATAGATGTCTTTACTTGCCGATATTTGCGAATGATAAATAAAGGATCGATGATTTTTCTAACGTGCACACTTTTTCCGGACAATTTCTTCGTTAAGCTATGGTTTATTAATAACGTTTCATGGGTAATAATTATAGATCGCGGATGTTTATATAAATTCCACGTATTTGTACAAGTAAAAAATACAGCCTGGCCAGAGATCTTATTCGCTCGTTAAACGATAATTAGTCGGTACTATACCTTCGATATTTTACATATTCTTGCAAATTATACGCATTTTGATGATCATCCATTAAGAAATTATTTTCTGGAGACCGCGTCGAAGTAACAGAAAGTAATTTACTTGCGAATCGAACGAAGCGCATCTGCTCGATATAACATATATCGACAATGGGGTCACGAAAGCTTCTCGAACACATCGCCACGTATACACGTTTCTCGCGTGTAATTAGCCCGGCGTGTCTACTTCCGAATCGAGTTGGTGGGAGAGTTCCTAAAACCATTTCCGGCCGGAGCACCTTTTTATTCTGAGCGTCCCACGCGTGACGGCACAGGAGGGAAGTGGCGATCAAACGTAGGAAGAACAGACTTTACTGACCCCCCTCGAAGCGTTACGTTCTTCGAGGCAGGTACGATCGTAGACGTTATCGAGCTTGAGACCATATGTCACTCTTTCAACCAATAAGAGTAAGATAATTATTGCCGGGGAATAGTATCCCGGAACAAAATGTCTTTTTTTCACGAGAAATACACTCGAAAATATGCTTAGCTAGTACAATCGTATACGTTATTCTGCCACATGTCGATACAAAGCGTTTAATAAGAAATATCCGAATGCATTTTCGATACACAGGACAAGATATAGAGATTGTAAAAAAATAATCTGCGAAAGCAGAATTCTAACTGTTTGACCATCTTCGTTGCATTTCATTCTCGTTGATGTTCGCGATCTTATACGCATAAGAACAAGAACAAGTTTCTATTATTGGACTTTTTCACTTACTTATGCATTTGCTTATGAACGAAAATGCGTTAGGAATGACGCAGACACTAGTTACGACGCAAATTCGCTAGATAGCGAACGAAAATGTTAAATTTTCCAATTGCAGACGAGATGCATCTTTTCGTTTAAAGAGAATGATTCAACTTTGTTAAACGTACGTGATAATGAAATTTTGGAATAGACATTCCTCGACGTATATAAACGTTCGCGGAACACCATCGTGATAAAAGACAAGCGAGAAAAAAATAGCAAAAGTGGGAAAGGAACACGCGATGGAAATAATCTATGGCGATGCCAGAAGTGGCAAGTCCTAATTCAATTTTCATTCGGCTCCAAGTCCTTTGTATCGATTCGACGGGGTAAACAGAAACAGTGGATAATCGTTATTCAATTAGATGCATCGACGAGGCAAACGAATAATCGATGAATTCTAAGCTGCTGATTTCCAACCCTCCTTGCGCGATCGCGCGAACACGAGAGAACAGTAGAACTGGAAACGAGCGT
>NT_176737.1:891239-893911 GCF_000188095.3 Bombus impatiens
GTTCGCGCTCGCGCGCCCGCATACGAGTTCTGCTCGTACCGGCCGAGGGGAAAAAGTACAACGATTCCATGCTTTCACCAATTCGCCGCTTTTGCCACGTGTTGCTATATACGTATTCCTCTCTTTGAGCCTTCTTGTCGCTTCGTGAGCCACGCGTATATATACGTCTAGTCTCTCTTCGTCAATATACGTATAGGGGCGAGTGCTCGTGTCCTCGAACGCAGGCGGCTCGTGCGTAGGCAAACTATGGAATATGTCAGCCTATTGAGCGCAGGTGCTTTAAGCTGCTCAGCTGTTGCTTCGAATCTCATGTACATTCGCGCGGCTGTGTATCACGTTGATATTGGTGCACACTAAGCATCGTACCGTATCGGCCATCCGCGTGCGTGCAAACGCTGAACCGACTCACGTGTTCACCCACGCACTTATGCGTATCGGCAATTGAATGGTGAAACGATCGGGCCCTCGCCTCGCAGCGAGCACCGTCGTCGCTCAATGAATTCGTTGAACAACCGTCGATTATCATCCATCGACGAAGTCGTTTCCTGAGAACGATGTCGTGGAAATAATTTACCCTTGTTTGGAGCGAAAAACGTTCGCGTTAACGTTTTACCAGGTCTGCCTTTACTTATCGTCGAAACTTACTAATCGGAATACGTACTCGTGTTGCTTTCGAGAAATATTATTGTTTTACGCTTTTATAAAATATTCACGGATAAAAAAAGAAATAGTGACATCCTAAACAACATTAAGTTTTAACTCATAAATAACTCGAAATTCGTGTGTATTCGTTATATCGTAGCAACGAGAATATAGTATCTCAAATAAAAGATACCTACACAGATATACGAAACAAAAGAACATCATAAATCTATAGTCAATTTTATATAAATTATACGGCGGATGAACGATACACTTCTAGATAGATACAATCTAAAAAAAAGAATCTGAAAGGATCTACAGAAACGTTCGAATGGACAACTAATAGTTTAAGACGCAAAATCATTTCTAAAAGAATGTAAGCATATTTGAATCATTAAGGAAACAAAGCTTTGGATACAATTTGTCTATTAAATCAATCACAGGAATAGAATTTTCTAATAATATAGTTTCTGCACAACTTTTTATCCTTGAGTTCGATTAAAACAGACAACGCATCCAGTTTATGACGGAGGATTACTGTCAATTACTTTTTTGTGCATCTTTGTCTTCAACTATCGATCAACGACAGGGTGTAATTGAGAAAGAGTCGACTTGCCGGAACTGACTACGTTCTGAATAAGAAATTCAATACAAGTAATTTTCTTATGGTCTTTCCACGGCCATCCTCGTCTTCGACAAATCCTGCAGTTCGCTGTACTTGCAGTTTTTCTCGCTAGAACTCTCGGCAGAAGACTTCGGCAGACAAAGTTAAACCATACCGTTCCCGCTACCGTTCTATTCCTCGTCTTGTAGTCATGATCGATTACTAGTATTTTTAACTGGTAACACTTGCTATTCTCCCCGTGAACATTCTCTTACGGTTACGTGACATGATCGTGCATTGAACCGGTATACTTATCCCAAATGTACGAGACCTGACAGAGGAAAGAATGCTACTTCCTATGTAAATCTGTACGATTTCGATGGCTATATAAAACACTGATGAATTATAAATCACCTAGTACGTAAGATGAAACGAATATAATTCCGAAATACCTTATCAACGAAATCAAGATAAGATTCACAATGAGAGATAAATAAGTTTTTTTTTTTTTTGATAAAATGACAATTACGCTTTTACTTCTTTAGAAATATGAAATTTAGTACGTGTTAAATATTTCCTCTCTGAAATTTTCTCCATTCTTTTTCTCGATTTTCTCTACTTACAACGAAATCATCCTTTCCTCGTAATTAAGTCGGTCTATGTCGTAAAATGAAGTGAACGGCAATCGTATATAGAGTCTCGAACGCTTTTATCTACGGAAGTAGAGAGCCTATATACGGAAGGCGTTTAAGCTAAAATACGATTCACGATCGTAACTTCTCTAAGTATGGAGTATCGATCGTGTATCACTATGTACAAGCGTGATCGAGCTCGGTGTTTTTCTTTTTCTTTTTTGTAGGGGCAAGATAAGTAATGCATATTTTGGTGTGTTTGTGTTGCAGACGAATAAGAAGAACCGCGGGAAGGAAAATCGAGACGAGGGAGCGAGGGGCACCGAGCCCTTTGGCGAGCTCGAAGGATGCAGCTCCCAGGCGGGAGCACGAGAATTCCGCCCGCGAGATCACCGGCCTCAGTTCTCGTGATCATCAACGGAAGTAACATCGTATCGACTGTCACGAAGAAACGTAACGGCAACGGTAGACATAGTAACGAAAACGACGGACCTGGTACGAATAGCGGTAGAGACTTAAGGAAAAGTAGAAACAGTCCCGAGAACGAGCCGCGTCTCCTTAAAAGAAATCGTCGTTGTGAGACGAGGACGAGTCGCCGACACCGAGTCATCGAGAAGCCCCAGCTGTTGGCGTCAGCTCCAAGGCGGAAGGAGCGGGGCGAGGAATAGTGAAAAGAAAGTAGAGAAAAACCGAGGAACGACGGAAGAAGAGGAAGAGGAGGCGCGAGAGAAGGAGAAAAAGGTGAAGAGGAGGAAGCAAGAGTTCGTGAGGAAGGAGAAGGGTGCCGACGTCGT
>NT_176737.1:894499-896667 GCF_000188095.3 Bombus impatiens
CAACCAGACGGCCGATGATGTCATCGGGGGAGGAGACCGAGTATTTCGCCCCCTACGGAGCAACTACGGAAAGCAAGCAACAGCGACTCCAGAAGAAGCAGAAGCGCACCAGACAGCGCGTGGACGCCGGCGAGCCGCGCAACAACTACTCGAGTATACCGCACTTCACCTCCCGGCCATCCTTCCACAGCGGTGGTCTGTACGGTTCTATCTTCGGCGGCAGCGGACCAACGCACCAGCAACAACAACAGCCACAGTCGCAGCAACATCATCAGTCGCAAGCGCAACAACAACAGCAACAACAACAACAGCTTCAGCAGCCTCAAGCTGGAGCGGCAAGCAGTCAAGGTCATTTAAGCACAGCTACCACGGGTCCTAGCACTCAGCAGCATTCCGCCCACGCGGCTTTTGGCTTTTTCGGGGCACCGGGTTACGGCCCCGCCAAGATGTTGAACGAGCTACTCGGACGACAGGTCAAACAGGCCAGTGACGCTGGTGGCTCACCGCCAGAGGGCGGCCACGGAATGACTGGTGCCGGCATGGACCCCGCTGCTAATTTGCAATCCGGTGCTGTAGTTAATTGCGACGATCCCGCCACCGCCGAGCTCACGCAGCACATGCTCCGCGATATACTCCAAGGGCGCAAAATCTCCGCGCTCGCGCTGCAAGAACAGCCAAACAACAACAACAGCATACACAGTAACAACAACAACACCACAGCGGATCTACTTAAATCTCAACAACAACATCATCAGAGCCCTCAACAGCATCAACAACAAAACAGTGATAGTGCACGTAGTGGAACAGTGCAGAGTGGTGGAGAGGAAAGTGGTGATGGAAATAACGTCGTGAATAACGCGAATCACAGTGATCGTGATACGGTGATGCCGGGCGATGCCGAGGATAGCGCCGAGGACGCAGCCGCAGCCGCACGTGCTATGGAAGAGGCGTTCGCCGAAGCTGGTATGGAACCCGGAGCCAACCTCGATGGATCCGATTGCGAACAGAGTTTACCTCCCAGTCCCACGCAACCAAGGTCAGGGTCCGTTTCCGTCAAGGAGGAGATACAGGACTCGTTAAACATCAAACGCAGTCCCAGTCACTCTCCTTGTCCGATCGTGCCCAAAACGGAGACCAGCTCGCCAACCACGGAAACGAAGCGCGCTCGCGTCGAGAATATCGTCAGCACGATGCGTAGCAGTCCAGCGCTTCAAACTGCCACTGTGAACGGTTGCAAGAAACGTAAACTCTACCAACCCCAGCAACAAACGGTGCATCATGTCCTCCAGCACGGTGTTAACGATACCATGATGGACGACGAAGAAGAGAGCGAGGAGGAGGAGGATCCTTCGACGATCAGGCAAAAACGCGAGGAAAAGGATAACCTCCAGACGCAGCTGAAAAAGTTGCACGAACAATTAGCCGTGATGCAGCAAAAGTACAATGAGCTTACGAGTAGAATCGATTCGGACGCGAGCGAAAGCATCGGTGCTCCCTTAAGTCCTCAGCCACCGCTCAAACCACCGCAACCTCATCCACCGCCGTACAACGGACTCCCGGCCCTCCCAACCGAACACCCACACGCCGCGGCAGCCGCTATGTATCACATGGGACAGAAACTCTACCTCGAACAGCAACAAGCTGCTCTGGAGAGAATGAAGCAGCATCAGGAAGCTACTGTCAGGCAACAGCAGCAGCATCAACAACAGCAACAGCAGCATCAACGACAAAGTTCTCCACCACCGCCTCCGAGTCAAGCACAGCAACAGAGTCAAAGCAATACCGGCCCGTCCACGCCGCAAACACCACAAATGCAGCCAGCCAGTACGCCTCTTCAACATAAAGAATTCCAGGAAAGGATAAATGTTTTTAGAAGTACAGCGGCCGCAGCTAGCTCGTCGGGTCCTCACATAACCGACGAAGATCTACAAAGTTTGTCGGATACGTTGAAAGCAGAGATCACCTCGTACTTGACGAATTTAATCGACAAAGTGGTAACAAGGTTCATGCAACAGAGGAGGTATCTTGGAAATCAAAGCGAGGCGGCGCAAGTCGCTGCCGAGCAATTAAATAAGGACCTTTTGTTGGCCAGCCAAATACTCGAAAGAAAATCACCCAGGACGAAAGTAGTAGATAGAGGAGCACCGCAACCACCCGGTGGCCCAAAC
>NT_176737.1:897337-898758 GCF_000188095.3 Bombus impatiens
GGGGGGCCCCACAATGGCGGGCCCCCACCTCCACAGTCTACGGGTTTCCCACAAATCGGGTCCATGGGTGGTGGTCCTCATGGCCCACATTCTGGCCCCACGGAAAACAATCTTAACCAAATGAATCAACTGCCCTCGCACGTGAGGTCGTGTGGCAGGATGTTTCAGACGCCAAAACCCCCAACGATGTACAGCATGGCCTCTATGCAGGCACAGCAGCAACAGCAACAACAGCAACACCAACAGCAACGCGAACATCAGCAGAGAGAACAGCAACAACGCGAGAAATATTGTAACTTGAGGGGCGACGAGAGAGAAAGCAGGGACTCGGAACAGAACGAGGCGCTCTCCCTCGTAATGACACCGAAAAAGAAACGTCATAAGGTAATTATCTACTTTCTATCTTCGATAAAAATACCGATATGTCATAGACGACCGTTCGTACAAGTAAATTCACTTGTTGCTTCCTTGATAAAAGCTCGAGTCTTTGATCTATAATCGATTATATCGATTGTTATTACAACTCAATATAATTCCAAAGAGTATTCTGTAAAGTACGATGCATCAATGAAAATATTTTAAATCCATAATTTATGCAGTAAATTTCTATTTATCGATAATATTATTACGTGCGTATTTATATCTGTAGTATCAAGTAGAACAAGTAAATTCACTGACGGGACAATTTCACTGACGAAAATTTCAAATTTTGTTATTTATTATGTTAACATTGTATGTTCGTCAATATCGATAAAGAAGATAAAAAACTGAATTACCACTGCTTTGGATTCCAAATGTACAATTTATATCGATTATTTCATTCGTCGATACTATCGTACACGCGATATTAAGTAGTAGAAGAATATAATTTCATCGACGAGTATTTCAAATTTACTATCTGTACCGCCAAGTTTGTTCGTCAATGAGAATGTATAAATATTGTTAATATTAAACAGAAGAAAAGAAAAGAAATGAATTTCACCGATACATATTTCAAATTTGTAATTTTTGTTCGTCGATATCATTGAATGCTTAATATAACGTAGAACAAGAGACTGAATTTCATCGAGGAATATGTCAAATCTATAGTTCACGACAGTAATTTTATTCATCGATGCATTGCATACTTGATATTAAGTAGTATAAGAAACTAAATTTCACTGACGAATACTTCGAAATTATGAATGGTAACGTTGACTTTGTATACTTGATGCAAAATAGCATCAAGCATAAAAAGAAAGCATAATTCGTCAGTGAATATTTATTAGTTTTAAGTAGGATAAGAGACTGAATTGCACAATGGTAAAATCGAGGCATCAATTAGTATTTCCCTCCACAGGTGACGGACACGAGGCTGACGCCGAGGACGGTGTCGAGAATCCTGGCCCAGGAAGGTGGCGGTTCGCAAGGAGGCAGCGAAA
>NT_176737.1:898888-899178 GCF_000188095.3 Bombus impatiens
CCCCCGCCTCCACCGAGATCGTATCATCCGCCACCACCGATGCTGCCAGTGTCCCTGCCAACCAGCGTAGCGATACCAAACCCGAGTCTTCACGAAAGTCAAGTGTTCTCGCCGTATTCACCGTTCTTCAACCCTCATGCGGGTCACCCAGGCCAGGTACCACCTCCGGGGCCACATCACTTACCCGCGAGTCCTCCTGGTGGAGGTGTAGATGTCAGGGATTCGCCTCCACTGCCCCATCCGCCATCTATATTGCATCCTGCCTTATTGGCGGCTGCCCAGCATGGCAG
>NT_176737.1:899353-907718 GCF_000188095.3 Bombus impatiens
GTCCAGACTATGGACATCTCAGGATGGACAGCAACGACCGGCCCAACGACTGCAACTCCGACGACATCAGTTACGACGGGATTCAGCCTACAATATCCTTTTCTAATACAACGTCGTCGAGAAAGAAAAAGAAAGAACGAAAACCAGAAAAGCAAATAAAAAAAAAAAACGTTCATCTCGATGCCTTTGGTAGACGAGAGTTGGAGAACGTCCAGAACGACGTGCCTCGAACACGAGGGGTAGGCCATTTGTGTAATAGTTAGCGAACTGTCGAAGTTTCCGCTCGAAAACGGATATCTCTCTGTTTGTTGGAGCAACAACAACACGCGCGGAATCTCCGTCGACTTTGTACCTCTGGTAATATCGCGAAGGGACAGCGAGTCTGAACGTTCTCCAAAGAAAGTACGACGGAACTTTCGATATTAAATCGGCAAGTAGCGTACGGTCAGGACCGCGCTTTTAAAGAGCTGTATAAAGAGACGAGCGAAAAAACGAGCGTCAAAAAGTGGTAGGAAGGCGAAAGAGTTGATGACGATGCTTAGGAATGTGTTTTTTTCGTTTCTTTTCTCCGTGTACCTTTTTTCTTCTTTGCCTCTGTAGAAGGGAACACGGGCGCGTGAGAGAGTGAGAGAGGTTGGAAACTTTGGAAAACAACGCGGATTTCTACGAGAGAAAAAGGCAGACCCGCCAACAAGGAGAAGGAAATCGGCAGATAGAGAGTAGAAGGAAGAGTGGGTGGCCACGGGGAGGCTCGGACGAATGTTAGATTAGTTTGCCACGGAGTTAGGCTAATGTTGGCTGCACCTACGAGTAGAGTTTGTCCGGCAACAACGCGCGAGGTCGAAAGTTCTTTGCCTACTCGGCCCACCCTCGGCCTCGAGACTCACCCAACTTCGCAAGCCAATAATCTGTCCCGCAATTTCGGAATTTAACCGCGGAAACGAGAAAGAGAGAGCGAGAGAGAGAAAGAGAGAGAGAAGGCGGTCCGCCAACTTCTCCTAGCTAACGTCTCCTCAACTTATCGTAGATAAGCCACTTCTACTACTTCTCCGACCGTATGAGAGAATTCACCGTAGAAACTCCATTTCTACAGGGTCAACTTGCCTCCAACTATATTCCTTACGCTAGATCGTCCAATATCGAATTGTCAATTAAACCATATGGTTTTCGCATATCTCGTCATTTTCCCGCCTTTTATCCAATCGAGTCGATCGTTCTTCGCAAATGTTCCTCGAATATCCTTTCGTTTTCTCTTTGTCTTCTTTCTGCCGTTTCTCTGTTCCATCGATCATCGACGCTCGTAGTGTCACGCGCTCGACGAAGGATAAGAAAAGAACACTTGGACGCGTTCCCTTCGATGGAAAACCGGTCACGCAAAACAGCCAGAGATGTACGCATCTACAGAGCGGGGAGGCATCGGTGACCTCGTAGTACGCTTTGACTTCGTAAAAATAGCCGGCGAACGGACGAAGTTAAGACACATCGTTCTCTACGATCGTCTGAAAGCGTGATCAACAGGCGCGAAAAGTTCAGCAGCTAGATTATCACGCATGACCCAGCCGGGTAAGGTAGCTCCTCGCTGTGGCCATTGCTGCTCTCACACTTACCGAAAGCACTGGCAAATATATCGAAGGGACCTCGCGTTAACCAGGAAAAAAGAAGTCGCGCGGGGGCGTGCGGTAAACGCGTCGGCAACGATGCAACGTCGCTAGAACTGCATCGGCGTGTGTTGGTCCGGGTCGTTCGATCGGCAGCGCGGCGTTCTTTGCCGCCTTTTTAGTCGGCCTTTGATGTAAAATCAATGGCGCATTTTTTTCACTCCCTCCTCTTGGGGTAGGTCGAGCGCATGACCGCGGCGCAACCTGCTGTTCACCACTCGCCTCTGGATTCACCCTTGTCTGTTGCTGTTCCTACCGGCCTTCGACGTATCCAAATATGCTTTTCACGCTGCTCGACTTTCTTGGGCGAGCTACGTTCACGGCCGAACGTGTTGGTGAACGTTGGTGAACGCTCATCGCCGGGGCTGGTGAGTGCGACGATAGGGTAGACAAACGTTTCGGTATACAGGCTTGGCAAAGAAATTGTCGATTATCGAATTTTCTTCTATAAAAAATTAACGTAACGTATATGTTCATGGTAGTGGGTGATGTGCGAAACTGGCAAGAATGCCTAAATTCGAGTAATTGTAAATAATTTTAAGACAGTTTCTTCCATTCGATACGATAGCGTAATGACGTTATATCGATAATTTCCTTTGTATTCATAGATCTTCTTTCCATCATATTCGTTTTTATATTTTCTCGATGTATCCCACTGGAACGATTCGTTAAAATCAAATCACAGGTTTCTGCGCCTATTGAAAAACGATTTCATGATCTCACGTGGTTCTTCCGTCGATCAAAAATCACCGGTGACTTAATCGTCATCCACCTCGACAACATGTACCTATAAACGCTATATCGCTGGCTTTCTTTCCCCGTCTTTCCTTTTCAGTGTTCGAGGTGTGCCGATTACATAGCATAATAAGTACGAGACACGTAGGTGCGGGCCGCGCGTTGAGAGGACCAGCTCGACTAATCCAGGGGTGGCTACACGCCGGAATAACCCTTATTACTGTCTGGCATCTCGTTATCGCTCATCGACGTTACCGCAAGCGCAAAATGCGACGCGCACCACGCGTGCACGTTTGATGCGTACGGCTACACTTGTCGACTCGTTCGCTCGTGAACGGAACGACTTCGCTTGTACACGCTGAGAGTTCGCACGCTGACGGTAACACCAATGACGATAGACGTCCGTGAAAATTGTAAACGTTCCGCGCTTTTCCCGTCTCCTCGCGGAATTAGATGGCTTTCAGCGGATCGAGTATCCGAGAAAAACGTTGCACAAATTTCATCTGATAGTAAGAAACAAGTTCGTTATAGGGCTGTCTTCGTTGATAATGTCTTTGACGATGAATTTATTCGCATTAAGTTTCAATCGCACTCGTCTCGGTTAAGGAACAAACAAGAGACGAATTTTCGGTTTGTTCGATAGGGGATGGATTTCTTCGAGAAGCGTGCCTTAAGGCATGGACGAACTGCGGCAGATCGAACACACGGATTAACCAAATAAGAATGCGATGAAACCACATGAAGAGATCCTATTACCGATAAGGAGTCGGTAAGGCTTCCGTTGAGGATACGGCCAATCGTGGGTCAACCTCGGTGAGAACGTTCGAGCCCTACTACCCTCGCGACATCCACAGCTTGTACGATTTCTAATCCAATTTGATACGAAGGAAACACGATTAAGTTTGAGATATTTGCGTACATAGGAACAGATTGCCGTACAGAACGTCCATTCTTCGGATCGACGACATTACTTACGCCTTTATCAAAATCCATGCCTCTTCCTTTCTCTTGATAGAGAGATAGGACACGAATTGTGATAGAATCGACGAAATATGTTCGAAACATGTTAAAAATTCATTTCAATGGTCGTTTGACAAGCAAAAGAGTATTTCCTTAACCACGGTGAACTCGTCAATGCTGACACCGATACATCTGAGGAAGGCGAAGCTGATGTTCTTCTGGGTCAGGTACCCGTCCTCGTCCATCCTCAAGATGTACTTCCCCGACATCAGGTTCAATAAGAACAACACAGCGCAGCTGGTCAAGTGGTTCTCCAACTTCCGGTGAGTACAGCGACATTGTATCGAGAATTTACGGTTAACCACGGAAGTCGAAGGATTGTTCCAAAGTTCGAGTAACGGTTAAGATTCCGTAGCATATGACGCTGAGACATTGTATAACCACGATATCTTGTTCGTGCGTTTTAACACGTGCATGTTCAGATTTACCAGTATAGAAATTTAACGAATTACGAACACAACGATTAAGGATCTTACATACGTTACGTAAGAATGGACTCTTAATCGTAGTTGGATTAATTTGCACGTACATGAATCGTATAAATTTGTTACGCGATAACATAGACGATTTGAACGTTTATTTAAAATATATCGAAGTCATAAAAAATAATACGTAAGATGAAATGAAAAAATTTTCTTTCGAGCCTCAAAGATAATGTACGGGAACGATCCTTCGATCAACGATTGCATGCTCGTTATTTACCAAAAGAGAGTGCCGATCATCAGTAGCGAATGAATTTGCATAACATTCCCCGACGACAAGAACGACTCTGCTGTAAGGGCCGATCGTCGATATGAGATATCGTCGTCTTGGAACTCGCAAATCCGGGAATCAACGAGGAACATCGTTCTCGATTGACATCGTGTTGCCACTCCCTAGCTAGAGTTTCCGTGTCGCAGTCGGGAAAAGAAACGCGATCGTGGAAGATGTTTGAGGTACGCGAGTCCTGTTCCGTGTATGCAAACGAGAACGAGCTTTTCAAGTGATCGACCACTCCCTGTGTAGAAGCGGTCAGAGCCCAAGAGACGAGAGTCACGATGGGTGTGTCCGAATCTTAATTACCCTCTCTTCGGTCGGGAATAAGTAACAGCGGCTACATTGCGGCCAGGTATGAAGAGCGTAGGAGTCAGCGCGGGTACCGGCGCGTACCGGCCACAGCAGGCATTAGGCTGATTATAATTAGGCTGAGTACAGTACAGATCCGAGATATAAGGCGGTCGAGAAACGCGTGCCCGTGTCCCTACATTATTGCCGCTTTCTTATCGCGAGAGACGCCCATCCTCTTGGAGACCATAAGTTTTCGCTCGACCTCCGACATTCAACGCGTTTGCGGCTCTATTCCTGAAGGGAGGGTTGCTTGCTCGTTTCGTGACTTATTCGAGGGTGAGGGATTTAGAATTACACTATCGTTCAGGAGTATTCGGACACTAGATTATTTTTTATGAGATTCAATAATTATGAGTGAAATGATCTATGATAAATTTTTGTCTTATAATCATCGCAAGTATTTTTATATTTTTAGTAAAATTATTATAAAATTCAGTTCTTTTAATAACAAAATTCATATGCTGTGATCTTCAACTAATATAATATGACTCGTGTCTTAACTTTAAGTCGAACAAGTTTGTATTCTGTAATTTATACGATAAACGCTGCTAATTGCGTTTATCGCAAGATTCGATAATATCAATCCAGAAAATGACTCTAATCTGGTGGAACGTCTAAAGATTATGTTACGATTTTATTTATTACCAGCGATTACGAATTCAACTGTCACACGTGAAACAAAACGTGAATAAATTGTCTCTTACACGGATGATCGTGAATCGTTGAATTCCATTGAAATCAGCAATGAAAATGTTCACGCAGGCTATACGCTTTAAAATACGTGGCAATCAATTTCATCATCGAAATTCAATGTCCATCATCGCGCATCGTTTCGTCGATCTCGTACGAAATATTCGAGGCACTCGAGCGAACGGGGGAGACCGGCCGCGAAATTTAATTAACGCAGGAAAAGGTCCATTAAAAAAGCTAGTCCCATGGAAATGAGGAAAGGGTACACTTAAAATTCCGTCGGGGAAAATGAGCGAAAAAAAAGTTGTTCGAAATTTTATTCCATAAAAACGACGTGTGCGGTCAAATGCCTGTTCGCCGAAACCACGAACGTAATTCCGGAATCATCTGTGATCTATCGCGAGTCACTGATCAGAAAACGAAGCGACGAAATTCGGAATACCAAAAACATACGAAAAAAAAGGAAAAAGCGAGTCGTCGTCGCGTTTGTCGACTGTGAAATAAAAAAAGTAAAGCGAAGGGCACGACGAATGGCGAATCGCAGTTGTACCGAGGAAGTTGTTCCTCGTGCCTATGCTCTTGTGTTCCGCACCCCTGCGATCTCATCCCCTCGTGGCCCTGTTTCGTTCACCCGAAACATTTTCATCGAAGGCAGCGAAAAAGAGAATCGGCTAGAGTGGTTGATAAGAGAGAACGGGCAGGAACGGAGTATGTTTGCGAAAGTTTCAAACGTCCAGTAAAAATTGCATCGGAGGTCGGCTTCCGCCGTTAAGCACAAAGCTAATTACCGACTGAATATATTTCGGTACATTTCGTCGTGTCGGGGCCGCAGGGGTCTTTGGTCTCTCTTCTTCAACCTATGTACCTCCCCAACCTCGTTCTTTCCTTTTTCTTCTTCGCTGTCTCATGCAGCTACTATTCCCGATGACGAACCAGACGAGGAACGAGCGAAACACGACAAGGGTTCTTTCGGAATCTCTTTCAACGACGATCGACGAAACCGATAGCTATATTTCTCTGTTCACCCCTTGTTGTTTCTTTAGCTCGTCGAATTTCGTCCTACGCGATGTTCGCGAAAATCAAAGGGGATCTCGATCTTGAACCGCAAACTCCTTTCTTCTTTCTCTTTTTTCCTTCGTTCTCGACTTCAACGATAATCAACGACGCAACGAAACGATCGAAAGATCGAAACCGTCTTCTGAAACGGGTCGGAGGGGAACGCGAGCGAACGACGATGTGCAATTAACCCGAAGTCGGGTGATAAAATTAACGCGTTCGAGGCGGACCGTCCGCGACAGATAAACTATTGCGGTTGATGGAGAGAATTAATCGCGAGGGGAAAAAAGATCCACCCTTCGGACGATGCCGGTTATAATCTCAATGTTTCTAGCCTGGCCGTGTCCATAAATAATTACCGCGTCTACCCCGACGGCCACCCTAACGATCGTAAAAGGGAGAAATTGACAACTTTCCTCTTGATAATCCTTGCATATTAGTTTCGTACAAGTTTCCCGTAAAATGGCGATTAAAGGACGACACGAAGGTGCCAATCTCGCGGCTCATTAGGCACACTTTCACCCTACGAACCCTCTCCTTTGACGACTAATCACGTAAGGGTTTACCCCGGACACTTTTTCCTCCTGGCTCTACGGCAGTCGTTGTCGAGCGTGCTCGATCTGATAGCCTAATGCACGGCTTCCTATGCGGAAATGCTTCGCCACATTATTCTACGCTGCTACGTGTACTCCGACCACCCGTCACCCTTCGCCACCCTGCCGACGTTATACTTTTGTCACGAGAACCGAGTCGTGTTCCGTTGCCATCGTCCACGCTTTTTCAATCTTCCCGGTCAGCTTCGACCGATTTTCATCGGGGAAAAGAACGTTCGAATCAATTTAAGGGGTTGCTATGATCGATCGATCTACCCCTTGGTTCAATCGAATCGCTTACGACCCGAGTGAATTACAGGCAAGATTCAGATAAGAAGCTGTCAAGGTGATGAATTTTTGGCTTTATCGAACCAACAATAGGAGAACGTACGAGGAATCGATCGATGCGATCGATAAGAAGTACGCATGGAAATTTTACGTACTTTGCAATCGTTCGGAAACCTTTCTTCAAATTTATTCGAATACATATAAATTTAGTCGGCAGATTTTCTTAAACTTTCTGCTTGATAGAATCGTTTTGATCCAGAGAATCGTAATTTGTTCATATTACAACGATAAAAAGAAGAAATAAACGCGTCATATAACTACGACGTTCTCCAATACTCCAAAAGCATGCAACACCCTTTTTATTAAATAATTAAATACCGACACGCGATAATCTGTCTTTCATTAATCACCTCGAACATTATAATCAAAAAGCAATCACGCTTGAAACTCATAATCAAACACACATATATGCATTCGATCATATATTCTATTTGACGAAATATTTCAAATTTCCAACTTTAATTATTAAAATAATAATTAATAAACTGTTTCGCAACACGAACGCCACGCACAAGGATATTTCCTTTAGACGTTCGCGCGGCGAGAAAATCGGTCCCGAAGCGACAAGACTTAAGGGGGAGAAAGAGGATCCGGTGTTGAGCGTCGTGGAAAGCGCGAGGCGAGGAGCGAAAGGAGATCAGGCGAGAAAGAGAGGGACGAGCTTTCACAAAGCGATTCTTCGCACCCTATTTTCTCACGCGCACGTCGAATCGAAAGCACGTCCGATATCTTACGGAGACTCGTTGACGTCGAGCGTACATCATCGGATCTGCTTATACCGACGACGATATTGACAGCCTTCGTTCGATGAAGCTTGCCGGGGGGGATGATTGGGGTCGTCGATGACAGTGTTGCGACGCCTGTGTGCGCCTCGAACGTGTGTCGCGTTCGTGTCCCGCTCTCTCTCTAGCTCTTTTTCTCTATATCTGGCTGCATCTCTGCCTCCGTTCGTCTGTTTGTGCGCGAAATAAGGGAGGAAAAAAGGAGGGTAGACAGAACGAGAGAAAGAAAGGGTGAGATGCGCGCGGACTCGGGTTAGTTCGTTATCAGATCTCACGGTAGGACACGCGACTCGGCCAGAGAGATCTTATCGTACGGATGGAAGGAATTTTATGTCGTATAATGGACAACGCTCGTACACGACACAGAGACGGGGGG
>NT_176737.1:908318-918478 GCF_000188095.3 Bombus impatiens
GGGGCGCCGCGATGGATCTGCGTCGCGTGGAGCCGCACGACTTCTCGGTAGCGAATAAAAGGCCACCGCGATTCCTCCTCTTGTTTCTTTTATATCGGCAGACCTTTTTTCCCTGAACTCACATTTTTTTGCCATGTTTTCACCGATCGCTTCGTTTGCTACGAACTAATTTAGAATTCGTAGGAGGCAAGGGTGAAAAATAGATCGCGTCGAGAAGATGTACCTCGGAAATTTGACGTCAAACCGCGATAATATTATACAAAGATGATTTTTTGTTTAGAGAATAAGAAATTAGAATTATCGAGGAATAGATTTCTTCGGAAACGTCCGTTGACGGTGAAATTTTGCATTTTCGAAGATTTGAATGATAGCTAATATCAATGGTAGAGCACGATCTATATTACATTTATATCTTTTTTAAACAAATATGTCTTGATCAATAATTATCGATTGACACTTAAAGATCTGTTTGGTATCTGCTAAGAAAAATTTTCTATTTATTATATACGTATGTGTACGCATTGTATATATGTAATCACAGATAACAGTTTTCGTATACTTCACAATTTACAAATAAAACATACTTATTAAAATTCCTATTAGAACAGTCTGTTGTGAAAACTCGTGGCAAAATTAGTAATTCCATGCTCGTTAACTTCTTACAATACTCCAATCGTTACGATCAGACGGAGATAAATCCAGACGAAAGGACAACGTTCTGTCTATGAAAAAAAAAAGACGCGAAAACGTAACTGGATAAACATAAACGCGGGGGTTAACGATTAAGCTAGCAAAGTGTCTGGAACGCGAGTAAAGTAATAAGAAGAGGAAGTGTTCGTTGTAAACGAAGAATCGAAAGCTCTCGAGCAGTCGAATAATGAAGTCGACGATGAATTTACCCAGTCACGCTTTCGAGGGGTTGCTTATCGTCTCGAAATCCTCGATAATTCTTCAACGAGGGTGCCTGTTCGCGTCTCTCTTTCTAATTTCTCCTTCGCCTCGTTCTTATCAACCGACGATCTACTTTGCTGTGGACATTGCCAGTCGGTTCTCCACCCTGTCCCCGCTGACCACGATGGTTAGGGTAATGACGCGGTAATTTTCTAAACAGGAATTTCCTTTTCCAACCCCTATCTGCCGGACACGAGCACGTGACCGGTCGTTAGCGACCACTTTCCTTCGCCTCCACGCTATTTCTGCAAACCGCGATGTTCTTCGATAGTTCTTGATTCTACCGTTAAAGAGAAAATCGGATTATTTATTTGGATTGTAAAAAACCGTAGGTTAAAATAATTTTATCGGTCATATTGAGAATTGCCGCAAGTTTTGTATTTTATTATTTTCATTCAAATAAGTTAAGAGATTTTAGTTGTTATTTTTATGATATTTCTCTTGACTGATTTTCCGTTTCTTTTTCCCGCTTTTTTCGAGCAGGTTTGATCGAAGCAGATTACTCGGCAGCAAAAACGTTTCTCAACGTGGACGGTCGACATAATGGTTGTTTTCTCGTTTTAGCGTCCTTAGATCGCATAAAATCTTTTTCAACGGAAAATGATTACAATCGATGGATCGTTGATGAATTAGCCGATACGAAATCACAGCTTTTTTCATTATTATCGTGTTTCCTGTCTTTAATATGATCACCACGGTTTGAGTGTACGTCGTTTCTTATTTAGAGAAAAAGTAAAATTAAGCGGACAGCTATTCGATCACGTTCATGTTGATAATAATATGCGAGGATTTTCATTTGCGCGGATTCTATCAATTATAGAAAGACACGATTTTCTTTGGATAGCTAGTTTGTGGAGTTAATCTTCGATTCTCAGCTATTTAAAATACGATCGGAAAAGAAATTAAGCCAATTACAGATTTCTACTCTTATGAAACGTCGATATCGTTTTACAAATTAAAAAAGAAACGAATACCTCTTCAATAAGAGCAGCTTTCAAATAATTATACTAAACAGAAAACAAACTTAAAAAAGACATTTCAAACCCTACATGCATAAATATCTATTTATATTTCATAAAATGGCAAAATGTTTAATTCTTAACTATCTTTTCATTCCAATCTGTCTTAACTTTTATTACGAATTTTCCGAGCGACGTAATATCTATGATAAATGCGCATTAGAATATCTTGAAAATACCTATTTTTCATAAATTGCCTCGTTTGCAAATTGCAACGTTTGCGGTCTAATTATGATATTCAACAAATACAACGTACTTCTATATTGAAAAAAATCGCTCCCGAAACTATGACAACCAAAAATTTGTCAGAACGATCGACATGTAATACGAAATGGAACACGTGCGAACGACAAAGGGACAATAAGCGACAGAAAATTGAAATTAAAGGCGAAAAAGCGGTAATCCGTGTGTTCGCCGAAATCTTGACGACTACAAACGGGCCGAGAGACTGTAGGAAACCTGGAGGCGCGGGACCGCGCGAGTGTTCGCTGCTCCTCGGCGTGCGCGGCGGCTTGTGTTTTAATCCCACAAGATTGTGCATGCTTCGTAGAAGGAGAGAAGTGCGAGACATAGGGCTGACGGTGGATGGAGTCGAGGGATAGGTTGGCGGTAGAAGGCGTGCGTGGGCGGCTGCGTGGTAAACAGGCGAGAGCAGGCGAGGGCCATTTAGCGAGAAAGCTAGACACGAGCGTCGTCACGCGTGCTCTTGCACGTATGTACGCGTGTGCACCCATACGCGAACGATGACGACCGAGCCCCGGTTTTCTCTTATTGTGAGGAATAAGCTGGCTGCAACCGAGGGAAGAGAAAGAGGGTGGGTAGTCGGAGAAAATTCGAGCCTTGAGGTAGTAGACACACCGGGAGCAACTGTGACAGAGAAGAGAGAGAAAGATGGAAATCCGTACGTCGTATGCAAACGTTCGTAGGTAACGTGCAGGAGGCGAAGCGAACGCGTGCTTACGTTCGTAGGTAGTGGCCTGTTCTCTGGTATGGAGTATGCGAGCTACGGGATAGAGCCGGAGGAACACGAGCCTTGTAATTACTATGCTCTCGTAATCTTTTCTACTTCCACCTATGTATCCCCATCCGACGCTTCTTCCGGCGTGTTCTTCTTTCAATTCGTTGGCTGCTTCCTGCTTGCTGGTCTCGTTGTTTCACGAGCCTTCCCTTCTCTTCTTCGTCCTTTCCCGCTGGTCGCTATGGTTTTTGGACACGCGACATGTGCGCGGTATATGTATGCAACAGTGTACCGCACGATGCTTGTAATTGGGCTCGTTTCCTGGTTCGTTGAGTTTCCGAGCAAGACGAGATTTCGCTTATTTTTTACATGGAACACGTTGCGGTTTACCGCGGGGAAGAAGTTCTAGTATAGAGGCCTTAATTTTTAAAACGCTTGTTTCCAGGTTCGCTTCATTGTGTGTCGTTTCCCCTCTCTCCTATGTCTTTCGTCTTTTTTTTTTTTATTTTTCTGTCGTTCTCACTCGAGTTCAAGCAACGTTGATTCGTAGCAAGAAACGAAACGACGATGCGAGCGTCTGACTTCTCCGAGAAAAATGAAGCATGTCTTCGAGATCGTTGACATCGGAAGCTTCGGCTCCGTCTCTTTTCCCCAAGGATTCCGATTCGCTTCTGTGCAAAGTCCTCTCTGGATTTCCTTCTCATTTCGCATGCAGGAGAGTCCGGTTGTCGAGAGGAAGAAAGGATTCTGGTCGAAATGAGCAAGTACGAATTCTTTGAGACAAAAGCCAAAGCGTAGAGAAGCAGAGAGAAGGAGAGAGGGAGAGAGAAAGGTGGTCTAGGGCCAGAGGTAATACATCGAACACGAGGAAGAGTCGGGGGTGGCAGAAACAGCAGCAACAGTAAGAAGTGGTAGGAGTAGAAAAGGGAGGGAAAGGAGAAGACGATGACGGAGGGGGTGGCGGTAGGAAAAGAAAGGGGTAGGAAGAGACGGGAGAGAATGTATCGTGGCAGTTCCGTAGCCAGGACCCTCTAATGAAAAGAAGGAAACTTTGGTCTTTGACTTTCGGGCCGCGGCCTTGCTGACGGCTATACCTGCTTCTCCGAAGGGTAGAAAACGAAGGAATGGAAAAGAAGAAGACGCCGGTGATCTCTTCGGCCGCCGCAAGGCCCTTGAAGTTCACAAAGGAGCCCTCTTTCGTTCCTCGTGTTCTCTTTCGTGTCTCTGTGCTACACAGATGCACGCGCGTCCTGCACGCGGCCGTCTGCCAAAGACGTACACGCACGGACGTAATGGCGAACCACGAGCGAACGAGTTATATAGGTAGTCGAGCGAGATCTCGAGAAATTCGCGCCAGCTCCTTAATTAAAAACTCAGTGTACGGCACAATGGAGTGGCAACTCTTTGGGTACCGCTACTTGCTACCGCTGTGCTGCCGCTACCACCACCGTTGCTGACGCTGGTCCTCTGTAGACAGGTACCTACAATACCGACCTACCCTAACCACCAGACTTTTACTTCCTTACTGAGGTGGTCAGGGTGCCTCATTCCTCCACCAAATAATCAGCCTCGGTTCATCGCGCGAGCGATTTTATTATTTGCCGAATCGATCGGTTCTTTAATTGCTACGTTCACGCGACTTTGTCGAGTCGTTTGTATCGTACACGTACGTATCTTTGCAAATGTACGAACACGCACGCATTGTTTGCGCATCTTTGAAACGCAAATGATCCATTCGCTTCCATTTTTTTTTTTTCAACTTCAACGTACGAATTGCGAGTATCCGATATTCTCGATCGAACGATCGTTTTCCACATTTACGCACAGCGCGGGCAAGTATCTTCGCAGAGTAAGTGAAACTCGTCGGTTATCGCCCGAATTCCCGCGAGGAAGCGAATTTTTCGGAAGAAGGGTAATCCGGCTTACGGCGATGCAGCCGGGATGAAGCACCCTGCATCCAGTCAGCTTACCTCGTACGTGGTGGTTGTGCGCGTAAACGGCAGTCACTTAATTAAAAATTACTTAATTACGTTCTTGGCACTAATTAGTGGCGCTTGGCTCTCTCTCGCCCGTACGCCTTCGCTACCTAGGCACTGCTGCCACCTTCTTTCTCTCTTTCGCGCGCTCAGCCAGCCCGCCCACACCACGACCTCCTTCAACCCTCTCTCGCCTTCCTCGACCGTTAGCTGCCTCCTCCATCTCCTCTTACACCCTCCTTCTACACTCCGTTCACAACCAGCCGGCAGCGAAATCTCTGTCTTGGTTTGCATTCTTCTTCTCTCTTCCGCCGCTCGGTATTACCGCCAACCCCCGCATCCACCTTGCCACCCGCCAACAATCCAACACCCTCTGCTCTCCCTCTCTCTCTCTCTCTCTCTCTTTCTCTCTCTGTCTATTTCCATTTCTCTGTCCCTCTCTTCACCCTTTTCTTTCCCTGCTCTCCGGAAGTCAGACTAGCAACGAGTTACCCGAAGCGCCGTAAACTTCCGGTTAACGTTATTTCTCTTCTTATTCGGTTTTCTTCGCGGTTTTCACGCACTGCCGACCCTTCGCCGCCCTCTCCGCGCCCCGTCACCTGGCTTCCGCAGGGATTACCCCTTTGTTGCCGAGTACACGACTCCGGAGTCATCTTTGAAACTCCAATGCTATATACCAGCAAACAAGCAGAAGCTCCCGCTTCTTCTTTCTCGTTTTTCCTCTCGTCGCTCGTACTGATAAACCAAGAGAAACGCCGGCTGAACGAGGGTGAAACGAAGTGAAGTCGTTCGTTTATGCCGTTCGATGTTGAATTTTTATTAATGCGATCTTCATCGATTCCATTTCTGTTTCGCTATCGTCTGAATGTCGTTTGATATCGTAACAAACGCGTACTAAAATCGATCGATCCTCGGTAAGGAAAAAGAAGAATCTCGATATTCTAAACGGTGGAAACCAACCCCCCTTCTGACAACACCTTCGCCGCGCAATTCGCCCCCGCGAACGATCAGAAAAAATAGGAGTCCTGATCAGACAGACGAGGAAGAGAGCGAACGAGCTTACCACCCTCGCGATATGTCAGTGCCGTAACATAAGGGGTTCCTGCTGGCGTTGCAGCAGGCAACCAGTCAGGCGGCAGCCGTGGCAGCAGCAGCATCATTCCTTTTCGAATTTTTTGATAATGAACACAAGTACGAGAAACACGACGGGTATTGGCTGGGCGGCAGACAATGCGGTGGCCGCAGGGTTATCGCGGGAGGAACAACGAAGGAGGCGGGGGCTAGCTGACGGGGTTTCGATGGGAGCGAGCCTCCGCGCGGGGAGAGAAAAGGAAGAGGAGCAGGGGGGAGAAGGGGGTGGCGGAGGGTGATGCCAGGGGACTTTATAGGGGATGTAAGCATCGCCACTGCAAGGCTAATCCGTCGCTATGAGCTGCTACTTGCAGCATGAGTACGGTACACTCCCTGCCAAAGATTCTTTTCCCTACCACCTTCTCCCTCCTCCAAACTCACGATGCCCCCTTGGGCAGTCATCTTTCTTCTTGTTGGTAGAACGAACTGGTTCATTGACCCTGCCAGCGAGGATATTGCGCCGAAAGATCTCGCGAGATCCTCGTCTTTCGTAAGACGTTGCGACTTCAAAGACACTCGATGATTTCGACCCACGATTTCGACCAGATTGAAGTTCAGAAGATGTTAACGTTCCCGTGCATGTTCTCGTCGATCATTCTCCAGATTCGATTAATTTGGAGGATCGAGAAAAAAACAACGATATTTGTAGTAGAATGGTCCAATTATGATTCGGTTTTTTTTACCAGATAACCCGTATCGATGCGAATGAGAGGAAACGAAGTAGGTAGGACGATTGATTAGATCCGCGAGGTCGATGATACTGAACAGGATATTGCACGGTGGCCTGATTACGTAAAGTCTCGGAGTCTTGTCATTCCAGGGGTATTTAATACCTCGAGAAAAATGCTTGTGACGTTCTAAAGAATTTTATTGTCCGGGCCGTATGAGCTAGGTCCGAGGGCTCGTTATCCGTATTTCTATTGTTCACCGAGTGCATTCCTGTCGGGCGCAAATTACGCCGAAACATCTGCCGGCTACCGTACAATATCAGCCCCACTACCTAAGAAATATCGGAAATAGTTGGCCGATCCGCGAAGGAAACACTTGGCACGCTGCCTAGTTCGCTCTCGGCGGCTTTGCTCCGGTTGCGCTACTTGCCGATGCATTACTTAGCTAGCAAGTGCAAGCGAGCGGCCGAGCTTGCACGAGCAAGGAGACCTAGAAAATTCATCGTCCACGATGAATGTGCCGTTTCTAAATGCGAGTGCTTACTTTTTATCTTCTTTTTCTTTCCTCTCTTTCTTTCGCTTATCCCTTTCTCCTCCTTTTTCGGTTTGTTTCTTTGCAAACCGTGCGCTGTGATCGCCTTCGCCATCGTTGACACACGCATACCCACCACATCCTACACACATATATACAGATAAAAGAGACGCCACGGAATTAAAATACGATATTGACCGCGTCCCGGTCTAACTAAATATTGATCGTTCTCCTTTGCGATCCCTTTTGTTTCGTTTGCGGCCGGGAGAGGCCAACTGACACGAATATCTTCTTTTCTTGCCTTAAGACGAGACTAGTGGAGTCATTAACGAGACGGCCTCGGTTTTCTCGCGACACTGATTCCACTCCTTGAACCCCTTCGCGTTCTTCTTTCTCTCTACACGTTTAAATACTACCACCACTCCGACGTAATTGTTTTCCGTGGAACAGGCAGTCGCGTGCTTTTCAGACGCGGTTAGAAGAGAGAGGAACTTTTAGAACTAAGGCTGACTACTAACGCGACCGTCACGAAAAAAGGACCTGTATGTGTTTTTAAGCGAATTAATCCTAGCGCGAGATCGTTAAGACAAGTGCGGGGCCACTTTCGATATAATACCGTGTTTAACCGTTTCTTAAAGTGGTTGTACTTAGCGCGTTCGCGTATTCCGATCTATCGAAAATATCGTAGTCAATCATATTGCAAACAAGTGTTTGCGAAAGTAATGGGAAAAATATTATACCTACATATTATTAGAAATATATAAATATTGCTATACCAAAGAAGTATCTATTATGTTATAACTACGTAGAGAAAATTTGAAAATCCTTTCATAGACAATTAGGTTTTATAATTTTGAAGTGTTAATTTCATTTTACCAATTATATAAAAATATTAGATTGCGTTATAAGCTTAACAAGGTACGTAAATCGTAGAATAGAAAGAATTTAGATGATATAATTTACTACGATGTAATTCGTTAATTGATTTTTTTCTACCAAGGAATAAGTATTGTAACATAAAAAAGTTGCCGCCATACATGGTACTTCAAAAATCCGGGAAATATCCGCAAAAGTAGGTGTACACAAGATCCCTTGAATTCTCTCGCAATTTTTTTCGATTCTCTTAAAAACATAATTAAATCGGGTATCTCGACTGTACGATCCTAACATCCGGAGGAAGTCTACTCGAGTTTTAAATCACGGGTAGGGTAATTCGTTATTCCGCGTGTCTCGGTAGTCGCGTCACGTGGTCCGGTTATCGAGCGTTATTTGCTATCCATGTTCGAAGGATTTCCACGGAAAAACGCGCGCATTCGTCTACGTCCATCCTCTCCTGCGCTGAGTACGCGCAGGATCTGGCGTGCTCGCGCGTCAGCCGTCGAGATACCGGGCGCTCGTTGCCCGGAGACTCTTCTCGTTTTTGTGCTCCGCACGAAAAACGTGAAATGATAATGTAGCCGGTATCCCGCCCTAATCGGCTTTGTATCCACCGTGATGGCTGGTGGACCGGGGTACTGCAAGCCGTGCGGCATAGGCACGGAACGAGGGAGGTGGCAGTTGGATCCTGGGGGCAGCTGGGAGAGATGCAAGCCTCCTCCGGCCTCCATGGAGGATTTAATTTACATCCACCGGCGAAAAACGCGGAAAACAGTTTATCAAAAAAGTTACCGCGCAGGCTCCGACCGTGCCGAGAGGCAGAGATAAAACGATGGAAGAAAAGAGAGAGAAAGAGAAAAGAGTGGGAAACAGCGGACCAGGAGGAGGAGGCGGTAGAGGTGGTGGAGGAGATGCCGGAGGAAAAGGGGGTGCGGGATAGAAAGAGGGTTCACGACGGCAGAAATGAAATTGTCCGTGCATGGATTACCGTCGACTTCGTTATACCGTCGAATTAGTCTCCCTCTCCACCCTCCTGCTTCCCTCTTTCTCTCGGCTCTACATGTCCATTCTTCTACCTCTATCTCGCGGCGCATCATTTATTCACCGCTCCTAAAACGGCACTTAAGTATTTTTTAATAAAACCTCTTAGCTCGTGCGAGTACTTATATACCTCTGCCATTTATTACACTACGTCTTTCTTTGGCGGTTTCTTTTATTACTCGTCGGATAAACACCGACTTAATTTTCTACCTTTCCGGAATCTGACACCTTTCCCCCTTACGCTAATCTCCACTTTACTGCCGATTCTTATCGTTGTCACACGCCGATTGCATCGTCGCGACGACAATCGCAAATAGATTCGGTCATCCAGTTACGTAGTTACGTACATATCGATATCCGTTTCAGATCTCGAACGAATTATCGACGAGGAAGAGATTTCGGGGAAATAACGATCATGCGTGACCCGACGAGTAAAACGATCGCGGCTCGTTCGGTGCAACTTTAAATTTCCCGCTAATCCCACGGGGAATCGGTCCGATGCCTCTTGTGACGGTTCGCGGCAAAGCGAATCAGGATTCGAAATCGGCATGGACCGAGCGTAAAATTACTGTTTCGGCCAACATTTACTCCGGCGCTCGCGGGGGTAACGTTCGACTGGACAGCGACTCTGAATTGATTTCGTTTGAAATCCCATCCCCCATCCTCCCTTCTACCTCTTCTACGTCCGCCACTCACTCTTCCCCTTTCTCCCCTTCTCTCTTTCCCTCTCATCCAGGATCGTTGTTCGCTACCCTCGCCTTTCTCTTCTCTCACTCTCCCTCTCTCTCTCTCTCTTTCTTTCTCTCTCTATCCATCTATCTCTATCTCTATCTGCCGCCCTCTTTCTCCCTCTTTTCCTCCCTCTCTTCGTTTTCGAATCTCGTCCGGGTCTCTGACGCCTACATACTGAGACCAGGGCGAAATGCATTTCGATCCGCGCCATTTTCTACCGGTCGCATCTGCGTGTCCAGCTTCGAAATGGAGAAAAAAGACAAGCACTGATATGAG
>NT_176737.1:918973-924485 GCF_000188095.3 Bombus impatiens
GGGCGATGGATAAAGGAGAGGGAGGGAGAGAGGACTCATTAGCCAGGGTAACGTGACACACGAGCCGGAGAAAGTGATGCTGCAATCAATAACCAGCGACGCTATTTCCCGATGCGTGCCCCTTCGAAATTTCTGCAATTTCGCCACCGATTGCGAAACAATGCGCACCACCCGCCACGATTCCGCGGTCGTCACGCGGACCGCCATACGTTTCACGCGCGTTGTTTTTTCCACCGCGCAACTCTCGCGACTCTTGGACATTACCCCCACGCTGGCTAAACAATTCTGGTAACTTTCAAGTTTAAAACGACGCGCGTCTGATCGTTTCTTTTTGGTTGCTCTTTTCGAATTTCCTACGATTTTCGAATTTATCGTATTCGATTATCTATTTCGATTGGCAATAGCAGACAAAAATGATGAAACTCTGAGGACGTAGGAATTATCGCTGTTTTCTTTTGTCCTTTTTGATGGTGAACGATTCACTCAATGTTCGGAAAATTATTTTATATAAAAAAAAAAAAAATTTAGGGAAAAGAGATTGTGAAACGTAACAAAATTTTCTTTCAAGTTCCTCGTATCGTATGATGAACGTGTTTCGAATTTAACGAAGATCGTATATCGTAAAATTATGTAATAGCTGTAGCAATAAATAATAATTCTTAATATACGAGGAGAATTATGCAATTTCGTAATATTCTTTGCTTAAAGGAATACGATAATTTTGCCTAAAATTTAGGTAATAATGATTTCAATGAATACGTGTTCACGGGCCAAGAATCGGCTAAAGTTCTCGCTATTGTTCATCATTTTCACGATCGAGCGCAGGTAGAAAAGTTGGCTGGAAAGTTAGAAGCCGTCGATCATCGATATAATGTAAAACGCTACGACCAGCGGCACATCAAAAGAGCGAATTGCAAAATAATAGAGCAACGCGGTTAGTTCAAAATTCAACGAACCCCGTCCATGAAGGCTGGTAATCAATGAACCTTATGCGGAACAAAGAGATCAATGAACGCGAATGACTCGATGATACCAAGCTAGGAGCAAAATAAACCGGGGTTCGTGAAACTGGATGAGAGATGAAATGAAAAGCCTAGTTTAAAAACTCCAAAAAAAAAAAAGAGAAAAGCAAAATAAAAAGAAAGAAAAAAGAGAAAAATAGGAAGAGAAAAAAGAAAAAGGGAAAAAGAGAAAGATTCGTAGGAAATCCAACAACGAACGGCCCAACCGATAATATCCATCGTCCACTCGAAGACGGGGTAGAGGGTCGGTGTCACTGGTCCCGGCGCCACGTCATTCGATATTTTTGTCAGTAAAACGATATCAGGCAAATTGCATCTGTCCTTTACACCGTGGCTCCGAGCCAGATCAAACAGTGTTCGTCCCTGGATATTACTCTTCCCTCATCGGTAGCCAGGGTGCACTTTCTCGTTCGTATCCGGCAGTCGGGCGTCGATGGAGTGCCTTTCGACGGTAAAAGGGGCGCGCGAGAGTGCGCAATAAATTTAGAGATGCTCAGAGATTAGTTTTATCGGGTAATCTATATCGCAAAAATGACATCACGCACGTGGGTCTGGCGATATTATTCCGTTTCTCCTCTAATCTTTTTTCATCGAACGCGTTCTTCTTGTTGCGTTGTGAACGCGTCGTTCTTGTTACATTATGAACGCACTTTTCCACGCAACGTTGCTAATATCGTTTCCGTAGAGACGAGAAAGTTTCGTTGACTGCGCCGTCGTAGCAGCTTCGTAAAGTTCGTTCCGAAAACGAGTCCGTTAATGCTACCTTTAATTTGGCGCTCCTCCAAAAGAACTCATTCGAAGCGGGCGCAGAGGCCGCGAAACCTGGGCAATGGCCGCCGAACGGGACTCTTATTGGCGTCGTATGTAAATCGCCCATATGCCGAGTCAATTCTCTTGAGCACACCATAAGCATGCGGGCAAACGAAGCACGCCAAGCACGACTATCTTACGACACGACATACGGGCGACAAGTAGGCCGGTGTCGTTAAAGGAGTAGCAACCTCGGACGTGTCTACAAAGAAACATGAAGGTTTTGACCGCTTTCGTTCACCGATCGGATACATTCTTTGCTCGATATAGACCTCACGGTATAGACGAATGGAAAGTCTCGCGTAAAACGAATACCGTTCAGATCGTTTTCCTAAATACCGTGCAAACTAATTTTATGGATTTCAGTTTTCCTTGAATAAGTCAAAGATCTTGTGTTTCATTTCGTTGATAGGTTTATCGAATTTATTACAAGAAGTGACGCGTTAGATTCATTGAGAATTCTAGATACCACTAAGCTATTACCGGTACAACGTTAGAAATGTTTATTTCGTGTATTATGTTAGAAGAAAGCTCTAGGAAAGCTTTAAGAAAATTCTCGATGTTCCTGTGAATTCTTGAACCTTAAAATAAATTCTTCTATCACATTAATATTATTAATTGAAATATACGAAGATCGTAGTACTAATTACAAGACCAATCAACTTAATCTATCGAAAAGTGAAAAGTCACCTGCTCGGTTCGTGTCCTATAACAATTTGCTAATCCAACGTTCCTTTCGCGATAAAAGACACGAAGGTGTCATATACCTGGGATCGACGGAAATGGTATCGTTTAAGACCCATAAACCTAAGCCGGTCGAATATTTACGGCAGCTTCTCCTATCCCGGGTGGTCGACAGTTGTCTAGTAAATCCTATTTACTGTTACCCAATGGTCTATGTGCACTAGAGATGCTGGGAGGGTGCCTATCACCCCTAGCTAACCTACTGCCCTACTGCCATGAGTCTCACCCCTGAAAGAGTCTGTCGTATCTCTTTCTTTCCTTTGCAACCTTTCACACGGTCTCCATCTCCCTTTGCCACTCTTTCCGTGATAGAGCTTTTGCTTTTTTCTCTTACCATCCCCTTCCCCCTTCGTGTTACGTCGCCATCTTTCCGCATACACGCAACGGTCCTTCACAGATCGGATCACGCGATGATCTCACGATATTCGTCATTTTCTATGGGACGAGCGAAGGGCGACTGTTTTTCAAGGTTTCTCATACCTCGGAAATCGTCCCCTTTATTCCTATCGCGCCCCTTCCGTACGTAGTTCTTCGGTTACGCTTGATAATCGTTTCGAATCAACAAATACCAAGTATCGATCGAAGTTCTTCCCAAGGTATTGGCTAATTTGTTGGCTGTCGATGCATCGAACTCTCTTTCCACGTTCTAAGAATTATCCATTGAGTCATAAGTACTCGCTAAGGCAGTTACTTGTCGTATTTAGTGGACAAAATTCGGACAAACTTTACTTTACGAGGTATACAGGCATATAGGCGAAAGCAACGAAAAGCATTCGATTTCTACCAAATATTAATATTAAACGAATTTAGCTACAAAGAATCGTGTAAATTTTAATTATATCACACGGGATCCTAATATATTCCTCCTAGACATTTAGGACGCTTCTACTTTTCGCTGTGTACCAACGTGTTCTATCAAAACAGTAACGATAGGAATTACCAAACTATATTATCAGAGGCAAAATTACCATAATCTTTTACCGAAGATTCTAAACGTTAGAGGGAGGAAGGAAAATAAAGAAACGAGAAGCCCGCGGGAACGCGGAGGCTCCCTTGAAAAACGCGACCTAGACCCGTGGCTCTGTTCCGCGTTACAGCTCTTTCAAGCTGCGGAAACGTGCCCGTAATGTGGTTTAGCGTGGCATGACAGGAGGTAAACTTGACGACAAAGAATTATTGATTTTTTTTGAGCGGGTTGAACGAGTTGCTGGGCGGCTGAAGCGGTCCCGGTAGGGTATTCGACAAAGGATGTTTTCCAAGTCCCTAACCTAGGTAACCCTTCTCCTACGCTTCTGTCGCATGTGTACGTGTTTCCGTGTGCCACCCGGACTCTCAGTGGTTCTACTCTTGCCCCTGTGTCGACGTGTGTGCCGGGGGTTCGCCCTCTCCTTCTCTTTCTCTTTTCCTCTCTCTCTCTCTCTCTCTCTCTCTCTCTCTCTCTCTTCCGCCTGTCCTCTTTCCCCTCTTTTTCGTCTCTCGCTGCCCACACGCCGTGTGTACTCAGCCGATGCACCGAGGACTTAACTGCCTTATTGTCGTCCCAACAGGCATCGGAGCTTCGGGACAGATGTGCAAAATTTAAGGTTAGAATACCAGAGAAATCGTCACTGACGTCGAGACCCAAGCTTCGCTCAGCCTCTTCCTTGCTTCTCGCAATAACGCTCTCCCCTCGCTTTCCACCAATGAATAGGAAGTCGATGACCCACGAGTTTCTTCAAATTAAATCGGTAAATACGGCGTCTCGCAGAGTAATCGGTCAATTGATACCTTTGGGTAACAGATTATGGTCGGAATATATGATTATGGCCGTGGGCTAATCCCTCGACGAGTTTGATAATTTAGAGAATATTCCTCATTCTCCTTATTCTCAAGATCTCATACATATTTTGCTATTAAATATAAAAAAATACCTACTTTTACGTATATTTGACGACTTGGACGAACTATTTCCGAACTACTTCCGACGAATGAAACATCCGAAGCCCATTCATAAGAACGTATACCTAATACCTGTTTATAGATAGCAAATCCAACTGTTGTACTTCAGCGAACTTTCGTAACGTACACGTATCATCGATACCATCATCAGATTTGTTCGACACGTAAAGACCCGCATTGTTCGTAACAGAAGCGTGTAACTATTCATGAAAGAATCAGTTACATAGTACAATAAGCAAGCTGAAAAGCGTCGCTAATTTAACAATCGATGAACGAAAATTTAAGAAAACTTAAAAAAAAACTTACAAAAACTTGCAACGTTTTGCATCCTTCGTAGACAGATTACATAGATACATCTTGCATAGGTACGAACACCAGGACAGAGAATCGATAAGTAACGTTTCCGAAACCAACCAGTTATTACACATATGTATATCAATCAAAGAACATTCGCTAATTAACGCTCGGACAAGCTTTCGAACGGCCAGTCGAAGAAGGTCAAAGACCCTGGGCTCGTATTGCCGCCGGAATGGATCCGGTGTTCCACGATCAAGTAAGACGCTCAAGAATGCATCGTACCGGAACCCGGTAATTGAACCATTAAAAATTCGCTCGATCCCTTAATCAAAGAATGCGTTTAAAGCAAAGTGATCGAACAGTGTGGCTTCGCGTCTGACATCCCCTACCCCGATGATCGTAGCAGGCTGCCGTCGTTGCAGCAAGGCAACAGCCGCCAGCGGCAGTAACAGCAGCGGCAACCAGCCTGGCTGAAAGTGCATCCACGTTAGAGCTCGGTCTTTTTGGAACACCGTACACCCAAATAGTCTAATTCAGCTTTCGCACCTTATGCACGCGAGGCTGCACATGCATAGTGCAACAGCGGCCGGTGCATCGGTGGCGGCTGCTCGGACGCCGGGGAAAAATCGATCGAATAAAAAATGCTTGGCCGATGCCGACGTGTGACGAGGACGCGAATCGCGGCCGATAGCAGCCAGTGG
>NT_176737.1:924540-924694 GCF_000188095.3 Bombus impatiens
GCGGGGTTGAAGGAGGGGTGGTGGTGAAGGCGGACGGGGGCTTAGTACGGTAGCAGAAGGAGGGATAGTCCGGGACCATTGAAGAGTGAAACCGCTCAAAGCAGCTGCCCCCGCCCCCTCTCTCGTCCAACCTTTCACCCTCCTCCTCGCCCCC
>NT_176737.1:924720-927757 GCF_000188095.3 Bombus impatiens
TCGCCCGCTTCGGCCTGTGCGCCCACCGATCCCAGAACCTCGACTCTCTCTTACTCCTCGTAGCTTTGAAAACCACCCCTCTCCGCTCCAACGTATCGTAGAGCCCTACAGCATCGCCACTCTCTCCCTCTCCCCTCCTCCCTGTGTAGCCGCTTTCTTTTTCTCCTTCTCGTTCGCGCTCGCTCTCGTTCGTCTGCTTGCTCGCCGATTTCCCTTAAGGGAAGCCGAAAATCCCCGCGCTCCGAGAGTCCGTCGTGTGGCCGTGCTGCAAGAAACCGAATTACATTTCTCCGATTCCCGATCCTTCGTTCGTGTTTTTCCGACCAAACCGTCCGCCACGATTCTCGTTTACCAGGTTCGGTGCGCGGCTGCTTGTTGAACCGCGATCGCGACCGTCATGGAACAACTTCCTGAATGAGAGACGGGTCGCGTGGGTCCAGATCGGGCAATTGCTTGGCGGATTCCCGCCGCTTAATACTCTGTATTAACGAGTTCCGTTTGATTATTTTCTTATCTCGCTTACTTGTCGTAAACGCAAGTTCGACGCAGACTCGCGAATATATTTGACGAGGGGAACAAACGCGTCCAAGCAACAAAGTACGGGGTACTGCATATACGAACGAGCTAAAGGTGCAGAAAATAAAAAGGATCCGCTCGAGTATCGGTTACCGGTACACCGCTTACCAGAAAATATGCAAATGCGTCTTTCGATTTCAACGAGCACCGGCTCGCGCCGAGTCTTCTTCGGTCGTTCTAATGCTCTTTGCATAATAAATTCGACTCTCCGCCGTGCGATTTACATTAGGCAAGCGTGTGCCACGAGTGGCCAAGTTATTCGTCCGCCTATCTGTCTGTCGGCACACTGTTGATGTTCCCCGAGGCCAACGTTAAGAGAATGAAAACGAGTTAGCAAGGAGAGAAAGACCGAGGTTCAAAACGAGGGGAGCACTAAGGGGGTCGAAGGGGGTCTAAGGCAGCCAGATGTAAAAAGAGAGAGAAGAGAGTAAAAGAAGCGGGAAGGGGAGTCGAAAAGCAAGGGGCACACTAGGAGCGTGCATTGTAAGATCGGCGCGTGCGGCACGCGGAGCCTTCGTTCGCCTAAGTTTGTGCCCTGTGTCGTAGAACCCCCGTGTTCAGAACCGGGCCCCCTTCTCCCTTCTGCCTTTTCGTGCCACCGTTTCTCGAGTTCCCTCTTTTATGAAGGGCGAGGGCCCAGAAGCTCATTGTCGGGGGCACATCTGCTGCGCGATCGCCAAACGATTGTCTCGCAAGCTTAGGAAACTTGCTCCTCGTCGAAAAAAGGTGGCTTAGCAGCCGGGCGGACCAAGCACGCGGCCATACGAACGTACGTTCCCCCTTCGAGGGGATGACCAGAAGGACGACTGTTTTCGTAGAAGCAATGTAACTTTTGGCAAATGTCTATCTGCACGTTAATAATTTGAATGATCGTCGTGTCTTGGTTCGCAGACAAGTCATTCGATGTCGCTGAATTATTCTTACTAACGAGAATGAATTTTGGATAATTGTTTCTTGACTCTGTTGCGTCACTTGAGTCGTCGACGACGAAAGCGTTGAAAGATCTTCTAGGTTTAAAGAGAATAGGAAAACGTCGTTGCTACGATGCATAATTTCTCGCACGTATCGAAGAGTCCCTTAAAACATTAAGAACCTGTTTCTTAAAACAATCGCGAAATCGAGATATAGAAATTTTAATTGACACGCATGTCGAAAATTGATTAGAGTTAGATTTATTTATTAGAGATTTATAAAGAATCTGCGACTGTCTGATCCATCTTGATCTCTAAGTGTACAGAAAGAACAAAGTACTCAACGTGATATACAACAATGCAAACTCCTGCAACACGAATGATATTGATCGGTTATTTACTTCGAGTCTCGCTGTAAAAGGTATGCACCACGGCGATGCTTTTCAGAGTTTCTTACAACACCCTGAAAGAAATCGTAATTACGGTTCCCTCGTAATTTAAACGCGTGGCGCGCATCGCCGCGAGAAAATGATCTAATTCGCGTATCTCTTCACCCCCCTGCCCACCCACCCATGCTCTCGGACGTTTCGTGGAAAAAAGTTCATCGTTCACGAGCCACGACTCGTCACCCCTTCCGAAAAGCGGCACCGGATATTACTCCGTCCGCCTAGCACCCATCAGTAAGCCCAACAAACCGCCTCGTCGGTCGCAATCAACAACACCGGCGACACAGAGCAAGCGTGCGACCCTTAAGCCCTTGCGGAAATAGCACGCGAGCGTACGGAACGTGTCATACTTGGCTGGGTGGCCGTGACGGGACAGAATGAAGTAATCACTTGCTAACTTGTATTTTAATTACTTGATTTTCCGGGCTGCGATCGCGCCGTCGTCGACAACGACCACGACGAAGTCGGGACGACCAACGCAGAGCGGCATCGCAGCCTAGATGATCGTCATCGTCGCGTTTGCCGCTCCAAGTCTGAGTACAGATGGCGTTAAAGTGTTAATTACTAATTAAGGAGGGTGCACAGGGTGCAGCATCAAGACCCTGCGCGACACCTTTTTGAACGCGCCCTCTGAATGGACGCTTACGCCCTGACGGGCAAACGCGTGTACTCACCCATCCATCCGCATTCATGAGCCACGCAACCACGCACACACCTATATACATACGCACTGCGTACTACGCGATCTGTCCACATAAAGAGGGAAAGAGAGAGGACGTGCATCTGTGGGAGGTGTGCTCGGTTGCACGCGCGTGAGAACCGAGACACGGCGTGACTCGATGCGATACGATGCGATACGATGCGGCGCGACACGACGCGACCTTACCAACCCTGCATGCAAGCAAGACGAACGAAACCGGAACGCGCGCGCAAACACGTAACACGCGCGCGCTCAGGCCACCGTTATGTTACGAGCGCGCAGACGCTTAATGTTCTCTCGTTATATGCACTTTCACGCCTCGTGCCCGTTACCCGTGAGGATAAAGTAGCGCGTGGCACGACGTTCCTCTCGAATTCTTTGCGAATTCTTCTTCCGTGCCCTCT
>NT_176737.1:927801-929129 GCF_000188095.3 Bombus impatiens
GACGGTTTTTCCAGCTGGCTGTGACGCCATCGGCCACCGCACAAAACAGCTGCGTGTGAATTTATCTCTGCTGATGGCGGTTGAACGCGCCGATTCAACTTCGCCCACGATGTTTCTCTGTTAATTGTGCTGAACGCGCCGGTATTCTGTAAATGGACCCCGTTTCTGCCCGCTGATAATTATAAGCTGAAAAGAAAGCTGCCGCGCGGTAGTAAGGAAACGCCAGGGTAATGTTGTCCCTTTTCCTTGCGCCACCGGTTAAACGTTCCTCTCGAGCGTCCCCGAGCCGTGAACTTGAGTTTTTTGGCGCACGGTTTAGGAGGACGAGGAGAAGTAGCCATCCAGGCAAAGATTAAGCGAACGAAATTTAGCGTTTTTGTAGCCTGTACGCCGTGTTTGTCCTGAAACGGGCCCTAAAGATTCCTGCGAGTAAACTACCTTAAAAGTCTCTCTTATTTTAACAGTGTCCCTTTCATGAAGATCGCGCGCGTTACGAAATATTTAAAAGCCCGCGTTTTAGCCGTTGCTCCGATGTAAAAACGTTTTAAAACGCTCGCTGTTTACTTGAGTAAAATTTCAAACTAGTATTTTATTCTCAATTAAATTAAACAGGCTTGCAATTAGATATACCATTTATCGTATCAACTCTATCGTAAAAATATTTTTACTAGTCTTATACAAACACTTGCACGAACTAGATTATTATTTTATATGGTCGAATTATTGTTCATCGGCTAATTTCACATCTCCGTTATATAATTCTAGAGACGTTAGATAGACGCACGCTACAAACGTTTATAAATCGTCGCGTTTATCGTCGATCGATGAGCCAATAAGCAACAGATAAATGTAGAAATTGATTCCATAAACGGGTGTCGAACTTTAGCCAAGGGTAGATAGATTTAAAGAATGTAAAAGGTTTGTTCGGGCCGATCCAAGAACAGCTGTTTCACAGAGGGGACAAAAAGGTTCCAAGGTGATCGAGCCCGCGGCCGACACTTTGCGAATCTTGGCGGATTGTCGGCCGTTCCTTGAGCGTCTTCTCCCCTTCGAGAGGGAGTCGTCCGTGGGAAAGTTCTGGCAAGAAAGCCGCGCGAGGGGTTGAGAGAGACTTTAAGGGTCAGCTCCGGTCTTGGGGAGCCGAGGTGTTCGGCATTGTCGAAGGTCGACCGACTTGGCATAACCGTTAAAAGGGAGCCGGCTGTCTGGCTTAAGAAGCACGATCTTTGAATAGAGACGGGGATGAGGAATATAAGTGACGAGTACAAGGCGAGAAGACGCGAGTCGTCGTTACGCCCTGAGTCACTTTACAGTCTGAAAACGCGCGG
>NT_176737.1:929150-945101 GCF_000188095.3 Bombus impatiens
GCTTTTCCACGCCCCTGTTTTCTACATCCCTGTTTGCCGAATGCAAATGCAAATAGCTTCTCTTTAGAACTGCGGGAAGCAAGTCATCTTGCGACGACACCCTTACGTTTCAAAGCGAAGAGAAGGAAGCGACGTTAAGAAGGAAGCAAATAATAAAAAGAAGAGAAGAAAGGCCAAGTATATGTATGCTTAAGCCGGTGAAAATTCTTAACTAACTCGAAAGTATGTTTGGACAATGACGATTGGAATTCGAAAGAGACGCGCGTTTTTTCGCGAATCGACCAAATAGTGGTTAAAGAGTGGTGTGAAATTAAAAAAAAAAAAAAAAGAAAAACGGGCAAGTACTGATGTTCCCCCTTTTAATTGGTGCTCTCGCCTATACGGCGTGCAACCCGTTACAAAAGCGACGCGTCGAAACAGCAACCCGCGACGATGAAGATCGCGTATGAAGGAGGCGTCACGTCGACAGCCATCATTGCCATTAAACGCTTCAATACGCGGCGCCTCTACAGCTCGCATTATTGCTTCACCTGTGCCACAGTACGCGCCATCGTCACGAAAAAGGAATCGACGAATTTATGTTTATCGCGGTGCACCCTGTTGCCTTTGTGCTTGATGAAAACGCGGCCCAAAAGGATCGGTTGCGACTCGAGGAATTCTCCAACGACAGAAGCGTTCCATTCAAAGGTGACAAGTGAACGCGAATGTTCGAACGACCATGAAAGGAGATACTAAAATTAAAAAAACTAAGAAAGAAAGCGAACAAAATGCTCGCGATTGTGTTCACGTAAATGACGAAAACCGAGATACACGCGTCAAGTTCTATTAAATTACACGTGTTACAAACATGTTCCGTTAAGGACGAACAAATTACGGGAAAGAAGGATACTTGCAGAACTACGCAGTTCTCTCCCTCGAGAGCGCCTCTCGCGATGCTAAGGATCGCGAAAAACTCGAGGTAACGATTTCCGTTCGCGGCAAGAGTTAATTATTCCCTCCTCGAAGACACCCCGCATCTTCGCCTTCTTTCTAGTCATCACCTCCTACATTCTCTCTCTCTCTCTCTCTCTCTCTCTCTCTCTCTCTCTGCCTCTGTCTCTCTCTCTCTCTCTCTCTCTCTCTCTCTCTCTCTCTCTCTGCCTCTGTTTTTTCGGTGGTAAAGGCAGCTCGTAATTAGATGCTAATAATCAGCACCCTCCAGGAGGATCACGCTCTTTTCCTCTGTCTCGTTCGCGTCTCTGTCGCTCTCTTTCGCCGTCGCCCCGTTGCAACGGGGCGCAAGAAAACCCAAGCCCCTGAAGAGCTTATTATTATCCTAATTATACAATACTATAATGAATGACTCCGCGGCTCACCCTCTAGCCCTTACTCTCACTATCTTCCTCCCGGTGGTGGCACGTTCTCTTTTTCTCTTCGTTCCTCGTGGTCTCTCCCTCTCGCTCCTTTTCCTTTCTTCTCGCTCACCGTTGCTCTTCTCCTCTGCACTTGGTAGTCGAAGAGTGGCAATTCTAGCACTCGGGCTTTTTGTCAAACCGACTACGGAACTAGTGCCGTCTCCCTCGCGCCCTTACACCCTATTATGCGACCAGCCTCGTCTCTCGTCCCGTTTTCTCTCTGTCTCCTGGTGTCTGTTTTAATTAGGCACTTCGCGGATATATATACGTATCTACCATGCGGTATTACGTAGGTACATAACCCAGCCGAGCCCAGCCCAGCCCAGACCTAGCCCAGTCTGCCTACCGTACGTATTCCACCTATACTCGGCGATCCGACGAGCTTGAATGCGGTTGATGGGTGGTTGAGTAAGGATTATAGACGCAGGTGACACATACACGTTACCTCCGAGAGGTTGAAGTCGGGGGTGGCTCGGCCCCGATGGGTGCTGCTGACGGTTCAAGGAGACGTTGAAATAGAGAGACGGAGCGCGAGATAGGAAGAGAAAGAGAGAAGGAGAGGAACGCACACGTGAGAGCGTGCGAAAGGGAGAGCGACCACGAAGGGAGAAAGTGAACGCGAACGAGCTACCGAAGGGAGGGAGAAGGGACTCGGGACACGATTCTACAGAGACACACTCCTCTTTCAATTCTCCTCTCTCGTGTGCACAACCTTCTCTGACTGACTGCTGATAAGAGCACGCGAAATTGTCTTAATTGGCGAGAGAGCCAATCTGGAGTGATCGAATGAGAAGTGGCTCTCGCGTCTCCGCCACCTGACTCCTCTACTCGCCCTTTCTTCTGGTCGCTGAAGAGATAGATCGGAACGTGACGCGCCAAGGATCCCATTGTTTTCTTCCGTTGATTCGAATAGACGAGTTCGATAGACGAGTGTAGCTGCGTCGATCTTGTTTCCTCGATCCTCGATCTTGCCATCTTGTTCGTTACTTCGAGTATCATCCGCTCGTAACCGCGGTTGCTGGTCTTATCGATGACTCAGGTCTACCTAAAACTTTAGCCCCTTACCGATATCGTTGAAGTTACCAGGTCGAGAGGTATCTTTACTATGTACGTTTTCAACATCGTCGAGAAAGTAAAATAAAAAAAAAAAAAAATAGAGAGAAAGACCGAAGAACTCTGCCGAACCTCTGTAGTAAGACTATAAAAAACTGTAAAAAATCCTTCGTTCGTCGTATGACCATTTTAATCGTCAATTTCAAAGATTCGATTAATCGCTGATTCCCGAGCAATTACTTAACTCCAAAGAACGAAGGAACAAAGCATCTTCAAAGGGTTGGTTTCAAAGGTAAACAGGAAACTATAGCGGAAGAAAGGAAGGGACGAAAACGCCGTATAATGGAATATTCCTAGATGCATTTGGTTTGGTGGAAACGACGGAGACGACGGGTATGGAAATGTTAGTCGATCTCCTGTTTCATGAGCTGCGCGCGAGTCCGCCAGGCGGAAGCAATCTTAAAAATTGCTCCCAGAGGCACCGAGCGAAGACCAAGACCCGAAGGTTTGAACCGGTTGCCTCATATTGTCGAGCATTCAGGGACCTCGAGTTATACAAGCCGCAGTGGCACTACCGACTCGTTGCTTTCCCGCTGAACCGTACTTCTTTGCATCCCCTCGGGATCCAAAGTGCAAGATCAACCTGACTGCTATTTTCGCTGCCATTCTGGCCTGCTACTCTAGGATACTTCCACCACCGAGCGCTCACTTCTCTGTGTGCGTTTAAGGGTGAGGAGGATAGGGACTTCGGAAAGAAAGATCGAGAAAAGAATGGAAAAATATCCGGACAAGTAGCAACCTTCGCTTACCCGTTCCTTCTCTCTGTCTCTCTGCTCCGGTCGTCGCGTCAAGTCATTTTTGTGTTTCCCTCGCTCGACTTGCTCGTTGCTGATATCGATAAACGCGGCGGCGGTTTCCTTCTTCGTCGCCATCGACGTCTTTCCCTCTCTTCATCCGTTTTCTTCTATCTGTCGCGATAACTTCCATGTTACTCCGTTGGATACGTGAACGTATGACAAGTAGGCGAAGACACGAGAAGTCATTTATTTACTCTTATAAATTTTGAATTTTGCAATTATAGTTAGTAATTAGTTATAGTCTATCGAGTGCAGTTATCTGAACGTCAACTCTTATTACGTACGTACATGAAGGAAAAGTCATAGATAGTGAAGGGAGTCAGTTAACTTGTAGTATATGAACTGCAGCTGTATCAACTGTTCGTCTACCGATGGTTAAACTAATCCTTAGTCTTTAACGATCTATTTGCTATGTTACAAACCTTGAGAAAATCTATTTTCAGAATACACCATGTAACACGTGATATTCACTCCATCCCTGACATTTACTTCGCTACCCTCCTGTGATGAAAAACTTGTAATGCTTTGAAACCCGACATTAGTTTTCTAACGTTTTATTAGAATAGCTAACGAACGCTTACCGCCTTAATTAAACACATTTTGAAAAATCTGTGAGAAATTTTGTGAAACGCAACGAAAGTGACAAAGGTTGTTCATTGTCGCAGCGTAATCGCATCTTAGCGAGATCGTGTTCAACCCCTTCATCTTGAAAACGAACGAACAAGCGTTGCATAGAAAGTAATTCCGTCGGCGTTTCAGTTGAAAAAATAATTAATTTCTTAATCAGTGGCAGCCGTATTGAAGCGGTTGTCGCGTACGCAAAGACGTCGTACAAAGAACCGGTTCGCGTTCAAAGTAGCGTGTTTCGTTTCAGTGTCGGCACGACGCCTCGTAACCGTTCCTTTCCCGAGTTTTCGGTGAGATCCAGCGAAGCGAAGCTACCCCTTGGTACCGCCCCTTCTCGGTTTCTCCACGCGAAGGCTCGGGTCACTATTACTATACAAATTACCCGCCAATTAGTGACTTGTGCTTGTTTAACTGCGTTAATTAATGAACGTAAACGGCAAACTTGACGTCGGGAACTCGATTTTTTCCTTTGCCGGTGCAGAGAAAAGGAAAAAAAAAAAAAATGACGGTATCGCGCGCAATCCTGCGGCGTTTGTAAGTGTACGCGCGTACACTCGTTCGTGCTTTTCTGTAAACGTCGGCGGTTGCCTCTGCGAGGGTGTCGAGGTCTTCTTGGACGATACAGTGTAACACGTTCTTAATAGTCTCTTTGAACCGCGTCGCTTGCCAGCCGACGAGGAGTTGTACACACTCTTTGCGACTCTTTCCCCTTCTTCCTTCTTCACCTTCTACCGCTTGCGTCAGACCACTTTTAGTATCGACCCTTAATTAATTATCGGTAGTGCATTAGCATTCTCCGTTCCGCGAGAATCAACGTCAAGCATGGCGCTTGCTAACTTTCGAAGGAGAAAATATATTTTTACCCCCCACCATGGTTCGTCGTTTTCTAGCTACCAGCGAATTAAGAGGATCTCTGATATCTTCGTTAGGTTCCTTTGAACGGGTGGGGAAATTACGAGGTTTTGTACGTCGAAGCTCCGGTATATTTCATATCGATGTATTTGTCGAATGTTTAATTCGAAATCTGACGAAAAGATTGCTTTTTTCTTTTTCAAATGCAGATTTGAAATCATTTCGACGAGAATCGAAAACAAAGTAGTAGTTTAAAATTGTTGTATCGCTGACGACTAATTTACTTTTGTTGTTTCAGGGAGTTCTACTACATCCAAATGGAGAAATACGCGAGGCAAGCTGTTTCGGAAGGCGTGAAGAACGTAGATGACCTACGAGTTGGAGGTGACTCGGAAATCTATCGAGTTCTCAACCTTCATTACAACAGAAATAACCATATTGAGGTAAATTGACCGTTATACCGCGCGAGATTCTCCGAAAAAAAGAATTCCGTAAAAAGAAGATATATGAAAAATGCATTTCGAATTCTATTTAAGAAAAAGAAATTCCAAAATTGAGGTAATTGAAACTGACTGATACCGATTGACGTCGACTTCTGCTACGAGACGCATTTATTAAGCCCGAAAAATTACGCGATAATGAAGGATTAAAAAAGGAAGAAATAGTACTTTTGAAAATTTATGTTACACTTTTCCAATTATTTATGACGTCTTCTTGCAACGACTGAAACTTATAGAAGCAGGTGATTGATTATTTAAAAAGATGAACGTTAATTACGTTTTTGGAGAATAGAATTTTTCAGAAACGAAGGTATAGTTTTCGTAAAGTTGAACCGCGATTCGCCATACCTTAATACGATAAAAGTTGCAGCACTCATAATGTCGTTAGAAAAACAAAGAAACGGTTTCGATGCACGACCACCTGCGTGTCCTATGATTCGCCAATCAAACTCGTGACATGCCGCTGGAATCGAGCTGTCAGAGTCGAAATTTCGATAGAAGCGACAAAATTGCCGGCAGTCGGATCGTTTCCAGCACGGAGACAGCGCGCGACCGTGCAATTATTCGGCGGTCGGCCATGACCGCGTCACGTTACCCCGTCTTTCTCATCTCGCGGAACGCTTTTAAACGAATTCGAACCGGTTAGGTTGAATCCGAAGTTACACGTCGCAAAGCCGGTGTTACCTGGCAAATCACTCGTACGTCTCTACTTTCCCATTGTGGGGCGCAATTTACTTTCGCCACAGCGTAACGACCGTTGATTGTATTTGCAGCGGGTTGCGCGACGCCGCGCGTGCACGCGTAAAGCAGCTATTTAATATTATTTAACGAGTCTCCGGTGAAACCTGGAGGCATCGTTCTTCCGGGCCTGGCCACAATCGTCACCCCCTTGACGCGTAATTAATTACTCGTGTTCGTTAATAACCCAAACGTACTAATTATAAGTGGAAACTCTTAGCACGCGACTCAGGCAACGCGGACGAACCTGCGCGCCCGCTCGCCTCGTGCTCGTTAAGCGATACATGCGTGACATCGCTTTAATTCTTCGGATACGCGCGACTCCTTCGATGAATCGTAATGAGCGCAGTGAAATTATCTTTCTCGTCTCTACCGGAGATGTGTATACTTTTTTTCCCCCGTCCTCTTAACCACGTTCGAGATTCCCTGGTCGTTGAGGATGAACGGCGTGTCGATTGATCATTTGACGCGAATTTCGTTCGTCGATGAACTTTTTCAGCACGAACGTGTTCTTGAGTAACAGACTCGATTTCTCGCGGCATGTAAGAAAGAAAGAGATACAACGAGATAACAGACTCGTTGCTTTTTTCAAAATTGCTAATGTTCCGTTGGAATTTGCAGGTGCCGAGCAACTTCAGGTTTGTGGTCGAACAAACGCTAAAAGAATTCTTCAAGGCGATTCAGGGTGGCAAGGACACCGAACAGAGCTGGAAAAAGTCCATCTACAAAGTGATCTCGAGGCTGGACGACCCGGTACCGGAGTACTTCAAGACCCCGAACTTCCTGCAGCAGCTCGGTTAAATCAGGAGGTCGCGTGGCTCTTGCTCTTCGTGGTGCGCGGGCTCATCAGCGCTCGTCGGCTCCCGGTAAAACCAAGAAACCAAAAATATATAGCGAAAGAAGGAACGGTCAGCGAAGAAGGATCGCATCCGCCAGGAGGTACACGTCCTTCGCGTAAAGCGCGTTCAGGTATCCTTAAACTAACATATCGCAAAACGAGCGTGAGAGAGAACGTGAGAGGGAGAGAAAGAAAGAGAGAGAGAGAGAGAGAACATGAGAGAGTTAGGGAGATTGTACACACGACGTTCAGGAAGAACGAACGGAACGAATGAACACGCGACGTACGGAGGCATCGATCATCAGCAGGAACGATGAGGAGTGCCGACGAAGGATCAGGCTGTGACCTAATCACGAGACAATGTCTACGCGCGAGATGGGTGGATAATTATTATACGCTTCGTGCCTTTAATTACCCGATCGAACGTCTCTCGATCGGGACACCGTGAGTTACTAACGAGGCCACGAACTATCCACCCTTTCCTTACCGTGGACAACACCGATACCGAAATCGACGGTCTTTGGAGGAAGCGGAAGAAAACAGGACGAAAGCGTGGTCAACGAACGGCAAGGAATTACACAATACACAGCTTCGAGCGTCGAGAGTACCTATTGTTTCGATTTGTTGCGTACATAATACGGTTCACCGATGAATATCGCCTAATTTTAAGACACTCGTTTCTCCGAGTAGGCATTAAGGAGCGTAATAACCCGCGACGACGACCGATGGGTGGCTTTCGTTCGAACGAACGTTGACGAGGTGTGTAAACGACGATAGCTATATTTGTCCACGTTTCTAGAGAAACCGATGATACTTATTATCTACCGATGATGGAGCGAGTTCCGCTGGACGGATCCTCCGCAGCTTCCGGTTGAGAGGCAGAAGAGGAACCCTTCTCGTGGATCTTCCGGAAACGACTCGCAACAAACGGCTAACAAAACCCTTCGTTTCGAGTCGTTTCGAAACGGTATGGAACAACGATGGCCAGTTTCACTCGGCATTCGTCACGCTGCGTACCTCGTGGCATTCTTTTTTTTTTTTCTTTTTCTTTTCTCAAAGCGCGGACCTCGTGATTCGATCGCACCCCTGTCGAACGTCGTCTCGGTAGCATTAGTTTCTATAGCGCGATCACTGCAACAGACTGGCTCCGACACAGGGAGAGCCTGGATGATTCGTTGTTCCCAACGAGAATGCTAGGATGGCGGTTCGTACCGAATCGACGGGAACGAAACCCGATGTTCTTTTCTTCAACGGAAGTAACATTTTTCCATAAGAAAGATAGAAACGGCCGGAACACGCAGGAAAACCTGCGTAGGAAGGCTAGCAACAATATAAAATCCCTTCTCTTAAGTTGTACATAAGATTTTTGTCTCGTAATCGCACCATGTCGAAATAAACGAAAAATCGAAGAACACGTTGGAAATCGTCGCGAATATGCTTGGTTCTATTCGATGGAAATTAAAAGGTAGATTATAACCAACGATGAACATTCCTAACCCGGTGAAAGCCTCGAAGATTCCGTATTCGGACGAGCGTGACGCGCGAATGTCGAAAAACTCGAGCGTATCGCGGACGCGATCCCGGCGATGCTCGCGATCGCGAAACAAACGTCGATTTAACTTGGCAAGAAGAAAAATTCTCTGTCGTTGTATTTTTCTCGGTTCGAAGTTCGCTCTCGTGAAAACAAGAGAACGAAAACGAAACGCGATTGTAAACGGAGAGAAAATGTCCGCGGTGCACGTATAATATTGCGCGTAAAACAAAAGTAAATTACGTAGAGAGATGTTTTTATTAACGATTAATTGATAGAATATAAACGAGGTTAGGCTAGTCGCAGTGACAGGAGTACGAGTAACAGGGACGACAACAGGGAGGGGCGAACGAACGCGTAAACGTACGAGATATTTTAACGAAAACGATCCAGCACCGGCGATTAATTTTTCAGAAATAAATAAAACGTGTCGTAGACATTTAGATTCGGCAAAGTTAATTCAAACGAACATGCATATACGAGGAAAAGAAAAGGTAACGATTATCATCGAGTAACAATGGGCAGGGAGGAGAAAGTCGATATAGATTAAAAAGAGGCTAAAACAAAAACAAAAAAAAAAAACAATCGTACGCCGGTGCGTAAACTAATATAAAGTAGATTATATTAAAAACGTATATATGTATATATACACACATGTATAAATATATATATACCTATATATATATGAGAAAAATTGAAGTATAAAAGATATACATAGATATATATATATGTATAATTACATAAAATTATATGTATATATATAATAGGCATATAAAACGAAAGACGGATGTTGGCGCGATTAAAATTGCGTAAGGAATGTGTGACAAAGGGTTAGCCACCCACGCCTCCCTTATTCCACTTGTATCCGACCTATAGCACACGACACTCGCGCGCGCGTACACATTCAAGCACACGTATACACATTCACACACTTACACATTCACACACACACACACACACACACATCACACGGTGTATTAGATACCCGTTTTCGAACGTTGTACAGACCACGTTATACACATATACGCATACGCAGAGGCAAGTGCGGATTTTCACGCGAGAATTCATTGCCCGAGTCTACACATGTTCTCTTACTACGAACGTTTGTTTTCTTTTTTCCCTATATACGTATAGACGGTTTTGTAGATAACTTATCGTACGATATATTATGATTATTATAATTATACATATGTCTCGGGTGGTAGCGAGTTCTTGTAAGTTAACCTAATTACCTTCTCACCTTTACTACCACTATTATTCTCGCTATTATGTGCACTATTATTATTAATATTATTATTATTATTATTATTATTATTATTATTATTATTATTATTATTATTATTATTATTATTATTATTATTGCTATTATTATTATCATTATTATCAGTACTATTATTATCAGTTATGTTATGTATATTATGCGACGATTTTTGTTTAAATCCCGATTATCACGATGGTGATCAGCGGTAGTCATTGATTTTATTTGTTTGGCATTGTAGTTCACCCCTAGCTTCGCGTCGCATAAGTATCACCGAACGACACGATGTCCCTTGTTCGTAAATTCCTGTCTCCCTTTTGCATTTCCATTTTCCCTTTTACGTTAAGACGAAACCCCTTCTATCAAAACACTTCCGTACCACGTTCGTTCAACGATACTTTTCGTCTGTGTTTTGACATTTTAGTTATTATTGTGTATTTTAGTTATTGTATCACGACGATCATTATTCTTATTATCATTATTATGATTATCATTACAATTAAGCATGAGTTTATACAAGTGTACACGACAGAGAAAGGGAGCAAATAAAAAAAAAAGAAAAGAAGAAAATGAAAAGAGAGAAGAGACACGCGTACGTACACGTATACATATACACACACGTTTCTGTAAGCGGTGAGTCTTAACCTAGTCACGAGTCACTAATATTTTAATTTTAACGATCGATTTATTGATTATTATTTTATTTATTATTTACGAGGAATAAAAACGACACATTGGACTCTGATTTGTCTTCTTTTATTTTATTTACCATTAACCGCGGCCACGTTTTACGTTTCGCGTTTCATACTGTTGTTTAGCGTTATAATATAAACCACCGTCACGCGTTACATTCCCTGTTCCCATCTCTCTTCAAGTCCCACATCGAAATTGTAGATTTGAATGCGACACCTGGCGAATTGTCTCGAGCTCAGACGTTTCGAACATATTCGACTGCCGCATACCCGGCCTACCTTCAATCCGAAAACCGAACGAGTCTCGTATATCTGAAAATGAACATTGCGGTGACGGTGTTCAAGCTGGAAATCGACGTTGATCGAGTCGAATCGCTACAAAGAGTTAGCAAATGATAAAAAGAGGTTACATAAAGTAAAACGCAGAAAAAGACGTTTATGGGACAAGGGCTGATTGTAAATTTATGGAAACTTTCGATACTTAGATACGATTAGACAGTGGCCTAAAATTAATGTAGCACATCTCCTTCGGCGTTGGCCTAAGATTTTGGTCTAAAAAGTGTTTACGTTCGGGGAGCTAAGGAACGGAGCGGGGATGAAACGTGTTGCAAAGATTGAATATTTAACAAATTATTCGTTTTAGGGGATTTTTCGAAACGACGATCACGTACCTGCGACTCGAGATCGCGATTTCCGGCTGAACGATCCACGTTGTCCGCGCACGATTCCCGTGCTCGTTCGATGCTCAGTTCCTACGTTCTACTCGCATCTGCGATCAGCGACAACATCATCATTCGCCAGGGGAAATTTAGCAGTGAATCTCGAGGGAGATTTAATCTACCAATGCGCGAAGCGATCAACGCGGGACGGCGAACGCATGCCGCAAATCCCGCGCGTTTGCGCCTCGCAAACACCATTTGTCGATTCGTTGAAATTTGCCCGACAAAACTTTTCGTCGCACGCTCTTTGATCGTTAAACGTCTATAACTCGATTTTTTGCATTAACAGGTATTGCTAGCCGATTACGACGGAAATTCGAGACATCTACTACTAGGCAAAGCGAGAGAAAAGCTGATAGTATTCGCTGTAATTGTTAAGCGAATTGATCGTTGCGTAACGAATTATAATACGGTGGAGAAAAATTTATCGACGTATAAAATTTCGAAGGATCCTGGAGATCGATTATTTTTTTACAAATTTATTTAAAGTTCTGTCTCTTACTAACTGTATCCGCGTGCGGATCGACGATCGGCCGATCACGCGGAGACTAGTAGGAGATCCCCATGGAAATAATTTTATTCGCAAAACGCATTCGTGGATTAAACTGAGCTCGCTACCGCGATATTCGCAGATAGCACTTTGCGCTTGCACGTAGCTACGCGTCAACGTCTTTCTCCAATAAAACGGAGCATTCTCCTCGTAACCATAAAAAAACATTTAACTGCCATACACACCGTTAGCCAAAAAAAAAAGAAAAAAAAAACAGAAAGCAAAACTTAAAATTAAGAAAACACTTATCTATAATGGAACCGCGTAAAAATAGTAAGCACCCTGATACTCCGCCATTATTGCGACAAACGATAACAGCCAGCCAATAGAAAGTAATATCCTAAGGGAAACAGAAATTAACAAATGATCAATAGCACGTAATTCGTTGAAACAGCTGAAAACAGAACCAAAGAAGCTTAAGGCTGGAGCGAAAACTCCAGCCTTCCAATCACACACACGCTTAAAACAGAAAAACAGAAGCATGCCAACAGTTGACCGACAGTTCGAAACCGGGACAAAATCCATTTCCAAAAACGAAATAGAAAAATCCCGAGTCGTCCTTCTCATCGCAGACAGAGGCTCGCCACGTCGTTTGTGAGCGTTCTGGAAATCTAGATACGTTAAACACACAATATATACGATAAAAGCAGACAATTGATTAAAAATATTGAAAAAGAAAAAAAGTGAAAAAAAGCAGTGGGTACTAGAAGCAACAAGAGCGATACATCTCCGTTAAACCGAGGAAAGCACACGTCGAAACCTAATTCTCGTAAGCAATAGCAGATAAGCGATTTTCGATTTCTTTCTCCGTCGATCGAGGATCAAGGGTCCCGGCGCGAAGGACGAACCGCCACGGATCACGCAAACGAATCGCGAACACGTGCTCGATGTCCGAAGACGAGAAACACAGCGAAACGGAACCGATACCCGTGACCAGCTGCATTCTCTCGTCTCTCGCGAAAGAAATTCCTCCGCCCGAACGATCGAAATCGCGGCCTTGACCGTTCGGTACGAGAACGATCGAGCACCGTGAATTCGTGATCTCGAAAGGGTCGCTAGATCGTTCGGGTCGTTATCGATCGTTAGACAACGAGGACGTTCGTTCGACGTTATCACGGAGGCTCGTCGAGAGACGAAGAATGAGAGAGAGAAGGAAATTAAGGCGGGCTCGAAATTGAAGAGAACGAAAGGGATTCCCTGTGCCGACGAAACTTTCACGGGCAAAAGAGTCCGCGCGATTCCTGTTCGAGGTACGAATATGTGGATGGCGAGACTGTGAGAAAAGGAAGAGAAACGGAGGAGAAAAAGAAGAAAGCCGATCGACTCGCCGTTATTACGTTTTGTGCAGCGGGGCCGTAGCACGGAGAACGAGTAGACGAGACGAAACGAGATGACTTGAAGCAGGAGAAAGAGAAAGTGCGAGATACGAGAGATAAATAAGCGAGAAGGAAACGAGTGAATTGTTTTTAATGAAATGAAAAGTAAAAGGATGGAAATGGAATAATAAGCATACGTACACATACCTAAACGCGTAAGTTTTAAGGAACACGTGTAAGCAGAATTAAGTAATAGTATTTAACGTTAACACTTGCAAGTTATTAATTATTATATAAACGATTAAACTAACGGTAATTAATGCGAAAAATAAGAAAACGTAAATATACTAAAAGACAAGCCGAGCGGAAGGTCGTATCACGCTGCAGAGGAAGAGGATTGTGAGCCGCTCCGTGAAATGGGCGGGCGAAGCGAAAAAAATACTTAAAAAAACAGATTACACACACACACTAATAAACTAATTATTATTATATGATTATATATTATTATTACGATTATTACTATCGAGTTCGAGAATCGTCGTGATAAAAAATGTGGAAAAAAAATGTAAGAAATTAGGAAATAGCTGTGAGAGAGTGCGGGCTAAATCCGAGCGTAAGAGAGAATGAGCACAACGAGAACGTTGGGTGTGCGTGTTGCAGGAGAGAACGTTAGTGAGAAATGAACACCTCGAGAGAGTTAGAACGACAGTGGGGACGAGAGAAAGAAAGAGAGACAGAGAGAGAGAGGCAGAGAGAGAGAGAGAGAGAGAGATCGAGAGAGAGAGAGAGAGAGAGAGAGAGAGAGGGAAGCTGTGAATACTTCGAAGTATGTTCATCGAGAATAATAATTCCTCAAACTATTAGGAGCGTAATTAGGGTATATTTATTATAACGAAATACGCGTTTACGAAAGATTTACGTGACGTAATGCAACGCACGCGACACATAGATCGAAAGAATGCATAGAGCGAGAGTAAGAGAGCAAAGAGAAAAAAGATAAAGTAGGGAAGATATATAAAATCGTGTCTTTTTTTTCTTTATCTCCGTAGAGTCCGATATCGCGAACACGCGAATCGCGCCTCCCGCGGATATAGAGTACGCGCGCGATATTAAAAATTAGTCTAGGAACGAAAGAAAACGAAAATTTCGCGTTGTCTTTCTTTCTTCGTTTTTTTTCTTTTTTATATTTTTTTTTTTTTTTTTTTGTTTTTTCGAGAAGAGTTGCGTACGACTGAAGTTAATGCGAGAGCAAGAGAGGGAGAGAACGTGGGAGAGCATACGGAGGAAGGGGGAGAGAGACAGCGAGTGAAAACGCGGACAGAGTGATAGATTATTTAGCGACGCGAGAGAACGGTGCGAGAAGCTATGTTTTTAAATGCAAGGGAGCGCGTGCGTAAGGAAACTAAAAAAAAAAAAAAGAAAAAGAAAAAAGTAAAAAGAAACAAAGGAAAGAGATAATTGAAGAAGATTAGAGGAGAAGATGGTAGAGGAGAAGAAATTACTGATTGTTGACACCGAGTGAGCAAACTTTCTGTGTGATAATCTCGTAGTACACGTAGCACGTTAAGTCTACAATACGTTTCGGTAGGGGATTTTTAGGTGAGAGCGACTAAAACTTTTTTAAGAAAAATTTAAAAAATCAACATAAAAACATGAAAAGTCGGACGAAATGAGAAATTAACGCGAGGCGAAGGAGACGATAACGTCGAGCCCTACGGTCGAGAATTTCGAGAGGTGTCGGGTACTTCCGAATTTTGGTGAACTTCTTTCCGAAGAATAAAAAAGGATAGGAAAAAGGAGAAAGAGAAAAATTCGTCGGTGGTGGAAACACAAGGTATCCAACTATCGACAATGGACATATCATCGCGTGTATCGTAATATCGATTCTCCGTTTTGCGATTGGTTACAGGGAACTCGACGATGCCGTGGATTACTCCGGTGCCGTCGAATTAACCTTAAGCAATTAGTTCTTTGATTTAGCGAGTAAATACGCGTCACATATACCGTGGAAAATTGTTCGTTCCGGACAGCGAGATGCGAGACTGTATCTTTCTCGATTTCATTTACAGAACGGTAGAAAAGGCAGTGGATACTCCTGCCTCGAGCACAGAGACTCGATCCCTTGCAGGCTGCAATATTAAAACACGTGATTCGGTTCTGTGTCGATGTAAATCGTTTCGCGTTCCTCGGTTCATGATTTCGCGTTAATCGTGCAATAGCTTGCGTTTCACCGCGGAAGAACGTTTCGCTCGTTTTCGATCAGGGGTTGTTTGTTTAAAGGGCGACGACGAACAGATTCAACGTGAGAAATTTTGCAAAAAAGAACAAGGAAAAATGAAAAGGGACTAAGATCGAGAGAATTAGTTTCTAATGTCTTTGGCGCAATTTTTGAAAAATCTATTTCGTGGACAAGCGTGAAAGGGAGGGAGAGAATGAAAGATTAAAGGTGCGAAAGGGACGAGAGGACGCGCGAAAGAGAGAACGAGCAAGTGTGATATGAAAAAAATTCGTAGAGGTAGCGAAAATTCTAAATTAAAGTTCCTATCGCTTCGCCTTCTAGCCTGAACGTCGACCAGCAGCTTTAAATAAACAACCCTCCGTCCCACACGACCACATCAATTGCCGTTGAACTACCTCGAATTATAAAAACCACTGACGGCACTCCCCCAGCGACCTAAAACCGCCTGCAAGGGGTTGACTCGCCCCTACGCCATCCCTTCTTCCCTTCTTTTCCTACGGAACAAGCGCGCACCTTTCAGTAGGCACACAGATTACGAAGAACGAGAGGCTGTTGATACTCCAGCTCTCGAAATGTCTCAAACTGCACGATTAGATCCCACGGTTACGCGATTCCTCGCCAGTTTCGGATCTCGTCTAGTCGATGAACGAAAAATTTCCACGTCGCCTCGAATCGATCAGTTTCTCGAACTCTAAATCGACGAGACTCGAGGCCTGGCTATATACGTAGGATACTGTTAGGCCTCGAACAAACCGAACCTCTCGGAATTCGTCGCGCGATCGAGGAT
>NT_176737.1:946011-962326 GCF_000188095.3 Bombus impatiens
GTAAGGGATGGGGTTTAAGGGGATAGAGATGGAAACCGACGAAATTTGGGAATGGTGTAGAAGCGTGTAGGGAGCCAAGTGTCCTTGATGCGACCGTCGTTGAAGCCACGAAATCTCGCGATCTCAACAGGTGATTTTTTTCGGGAAGGTTCGAACAGATAAAGAGAGAAGGTGAAAGGGAGATAAGATGAGATAGAAAGGGGAAAGGTACGATCAGGACTGACAACAGGCGTCTAGAAACGGTAAAAGATCAAGGGGAATCAGAGGGAAAAAAAGTCACGCCTGAGAAGAAATCCAAGCGAATTGCGATTTCGGAACTGAGTTCGGAGCCACGGGCGATAGACGTTCGGCGCAAACCGATCCTAGTTGAGCAAGAGAAAGGGAGAACGAGTGAGAGCGGATGAGTAACAGAAAGAAAAAGCGAGAGAATGGTGACGGGCGACAGGACAGCGAACGAAAGGAGAATCGAGCGGATGCGAGGGGTGATCGGGATGACTCGAATGAATGCGTTGAAGAAAAATTGAAAAGAGAAAAAGAAATGAGAAAAAATTATACAGAGAGAGCCGACCTCCTTGCCTACCGGGAGGTCCGCATATATATAAAAAAAAAAAAGACTAGTAAATGATAAAGCGGAAAGAAGAGAGAAAATTAGGAGAGAAGACGAGAATAGAGGAGAGGAAAGAGAAGAAATTATTAGACCAGTTGTAAGTGTAAGTTAAACGAGGAATTTTCTCCCCCCCCACCCTTTTCGTGCACGATACTTTTGGCAATTCTTTCGCTAGCGAGAGTGCGATCGTGAAAAAGCCTTGTTACGTGTGAATATGTGAAATTACATGCGTTTACGTGCGAATAGATGAAACGAGAGAAGGAGAGAAAGAGCAACGGTGAGAGTGCGAGTGATAGAGAGATCTATTTAAAAGAAAAAAAGGAAGAGGAAACAAAAAGGAATGAAATAAGAGAAAAGGATGGAAAAAAGGTAAAAGTGGAATGAGAGAGGACGGGATTAAATGGCCCATTACAGATCCGTCGTCCGACTCAGTAGCGCTATCGAGGAGGATATAATCGATTGCAAAGAGGCAGGCAATACACACAAAGCACCAAGAATGGCAGGTACTAAAAGTGTCACGATCCATCCAACCCTTCAGCCACCGAGTGTGAGAGCAACGAATGACTAGCGGAAAAGTGTGAATCTTAACCGGATCTTGCTTGCCAGTGGAACGCATTCCGACCCCTCCGTTTTAATTTCATTCGCGAAACGTCATTCGTCGATGTTTTCGCGTTGCGACGTATTTTTCAAACTGTCAATTATCCCTCTGTTATACAAGCGTTGATCAGCAACGGAATATATAAATCGTTCTGTTTTATTCCTTCTGTCTTATCGTCTAACTGTCATATATTAAATCGTCCGAAGGAAGAGAAAAATGGGAGGAAAAAAATTGAACCAGGGAAATTATTCGAAAGAATTTGATTCGTCGTCTACAGTTGCAACGTACAACTTGGAATTTTCGAGTGGAAAAAAAAGAAACGCCGATAAAGGCGGTTTCAAACAGGCGATTCCGTTGCGAAAATTCTTTCCCCGACTTTCATCGCTGATTTTGCCGAGTTTTATCATTCTTATCTGGCGATCTTACGGCAACGAAACGAAAGGAAAGGGAAGAAAAGAAGAAAGGGAGAATAAGGAAGAGAATATAAAAACCGACGTTACGTCCCGAAACTTCTAATTTATCGTTGCGTCTGATATCCTTCGTCTATGAATGAGTCAAGGAACCGGAAGAGGGTGGTTGAATGATACGTGCGTGTACCCGAGAAGAACACACACGAGATGAATAGATGAGAAATTGTGTTTAAATATATCTGTAATTCCTGGCATGTATTACTTGCGCATACGTCTCAACCGGCAAGTCGTGTTAGGTTATACGTATTATCGTAGTAGGGAATCGTAGGTTTATTAAGCTAAACATTAACATAAACATAACAAAACAAATAAACAATACAAAACTAACAGAACAAAAGTGTGAAAAACAGAACCATGAACAAATGAAGGAGATGAATTAATAGAAGGGAATGAAAAGAAACAGAAGCGAAGGAAGAAAAAAATAGAAAAAAGATGAAATAAGAAAGAGGTGAAACTCTTATTTAGTAATGAAACAGAAGCAGAATACAAGCAGTAGCAGCGAAACAACAAGTAAACAAAGCGAAATATAAAGAAAAATACCTACGTTGATGTGTGAGGATGTGAGCTAGATCGCCGCGTTGAGTCCAATGAAGTCCTCAGAGATATTATAGAAGCGCAGACCCTCCGCAGATTGAGGTGAAACAATGGGACGCGAAACTGGGCATCGAGTCGGCCATCGTTCGTCGATCCGGGATTTGCATCAGGGGTTTATATAGTGTTTAAAGTATCACGCCAAAGACAGACAATACTTTGATAAAAATAAATGTTAGTCGTTAAATTTCGTCGAAGCCTGATCGATCGTGGACGCGGCACGCGCGGCCCGGAGGAAACAAACTTTCGAGCAGAAATATTTTTTTCGAAAGGTGTATCCGATAGTCGACAACAGGGAAAAAAAAAAGAATAAACGAAAACGCGGGACGACGAACGACGACGCCGATCATGCCCGGTCAGCTGGAACGTCTTGTAAAGAATATTGTGGGAATTGTTTTTCTGCGCTCCGGCCCGAGCTCGAGCTTATCGAGCCGAGTCGAGGCAACCTGCTCACGCAAGTACATTTTATGCTTCGTACCTCTGTCTCTGTTCTCTTCTCAAGAATCCCACGCAATGTCACGTTCTTTACAGATAACACAGATCACTGGTCTCCTCTCCTTTCAACATCACTTGCAAGATCTTCAGGAAATTTCGTTTGACGTCGAGCGATTTAATCGCGAGATACCTTTAAAACAAAGTTCCGACGAACATTAGGCTTCGTTGGCGAAAGATTAGTAGACATGTTCGATCGATAATTGGTTACGAAACGTCTTAAGCAAAAGACGACGATGATTGATAATATAAAAGAATTAAAGAGAAATTTCGAGCAATTCTTTGATTTTCGGCAGATTCGTTCGAAATCCAGCCAACAGTAAATCCGATAATTAATATCTTGGTTGTATCGCGCATCAATTACGGGCAAATATAAAATTAAGACTCGATTACGTCGCTCGATCGCCGTTACAGAGACGGTTTTCGTTACAATAGCATCGCTGATAGTCGTGCAGACTCCGACTTGGCGAATCGCAGAAATCACAGATATTCCGGAGAACTTGAGACAGAGGTCTTAGCTCGCCAACCTGCCTACTTTCACGCATTACGATATTTAATGTCTATACCACTTTCGACACGAGGACATTCCTTTCGTACATTTTACCGGCGTTTTACTAAGTTCGCTTTCGACACGAGAAGTTTCGGATTGATTCATTGCTGTCCTAGGTTGCGCACAAGACGACACACAGAGACGTGGCGTGGAGGAACGTCCCTATCGTTCGCACTTAACGATTGACGCAGGATCGAGAACGCGCGTTCGAAATCCGCATGGATGTCGTGAAAAGCGTGGAGAACGAAAGCAGGACGTTTCATCGCGACAGAGAGCAAAAAAATTCCGTTTTTCGGCAAACACCAAAAAGAAAAACTCAGCTCGAATAGCTCGCGAGAGCGTGCGCGCGTGCACACTTTCGTGTCATGCACGCGCTAACGTTTTCGTGGCGAATTCGGACCACACAACAAATAAGTGTTCGTCAAGGCGGCGTACGTCGGTCGCCTAGCGGCACACCCACACACACGCGTACAGCGACACACCGTGTACACGAATGTAGAGGGACATACACATACGTACGCACACACTTACAACACTCGCGGACACACACTACGCGTACACCAACACATGACACACGTAAACGCAGTTTCGGCCAGAATCTAAAAGACACATCAAGGAAAAAAGTACAAGTTTATCACGTTGCGCCTTAATGTTAAAATTAAAAGTTGATCAAAAGAGTGGAAGATGAAAGAAAGAGAAAAAAAAAATAATGCGAAGCGTATTCTTAACCAAAATCGGCCTTAGTATATACATTTTTTCCGGGGCCAGCCGACGACGAACGACGAGCGACCCTCCCACTCGTCCCTATCCCTTGAAAATTCCTCTTTCTCTAGATTATAAGATTTCTCTAGATTATATCTATAAAAATGATATATTATAAATATATGTATACATATGATATATATCCGCCGGCGGCGGGACGTTTCGAAACCTCGCAGCTAACTCAGCAATCCACCAAACTATCGAAAGATTTAGGGAGAATTGAAAAAGAAAAGGGGGGGGGAGGGGGAAAAAGAACGAAGAAGAAAATGACGAAGAAGAAGAAAGAAATAGTCTTCTCAGTTCCCGCCGCGTCCGGCCGGATTCGAAATTCTTACGGTTCGCGTCCACGTTGAACGAGCAAATGGTCGACACGATTGCACACCGTAAGCGAGCCTCGCGAGGCGTCCACGCGACCAGGGTGCGACGTGGACGCGACACCTGTCTTTCAAAGTCCCTCCTCGAACGCCGGAAGGTCGCCAGTCGATCGTCTCGCGGCCCGAACAACCCCGCTCCAGCAAACCCCGCGACATTTGTCCATCCACGAACCCTTTACCACGAACCCCTTCACCAGAAACCCCGCTCCAAAAAAAAATTCACACCCAGCCTCCTGAAAAATACAATCCTTATCCGCTCGAGAACGAAGAGCACAAGAAGCTAGAGTGGAAACACACAGTGAAAGACATCCATCCGTCAGGCGAGAGAAAGAGAAGGGGAGAGGCGTTTCCTTTCTCGCGTCAATGAAGAAAAACACTTCCTGCATGTGTGAAGCTAAGCGACAACGCGAGTGGACGGGTCACCCGAAATTATTCTAAGGACTCTCGTCTTCGGGCGGGAACGCAGATGGATTGACGAGGACAATAGGAATAACGATGACGATAGCGGTGTTAAGGAGACGCGAGTAAGAAAGCGAAAAAGAGTGGTCGGAAGACGAGGATATAGAATAATTGCGAACGGGAGAAACCAACAAGATCGAACGATACGGAATGAAAGATTTTGATGGACTCGATTGTCGACTCGCTGTTTCCCGCGACCGGGACGAGGGAAAATTCGCCGAAAATCCGAGAGAATCGAAAAGCCTGCGATTGACAGGCAGAGAGAAAGTTAGAGAGAAAGGAAGAAAGAACGAGCGAAAGAAGGAAGGGAAACGAAAAAGAGGAGAGATTTCAGGTGTTGAGGAGGGATCGACCACGTATTATCTCGTCGCGTAGATCCGCGGTATTCTTTGCCATCCGTTTTCATTTTTCACGAACCGTATATCTCCGAGAGACTCGAACATAACTCAGAAAATAAGAAAGAAAAAAGAAATTAAGATCATTAAGAAGGATCATTCGTGTTGACTGGTGCCTGTTCTGGGTGAATTCGAACACGCGATGCTGCGCATCGGTGAACGGCTGAGCTCGCGACACTGGGTGCAACAACTTTACGCACGAACAGAAAAACCACGGACGAACATCAAGAAGGATTTAGTTCAGTTCGATCGACCGAAACATTGAGGATCAATTATGTGTTCCTTTTTGTATAAGTTCAATATGTACGTGACATATAACCGTTTCGACGATAGAAATTAAGAAAAACATATAGATGTATATATATATATGCATAGGTATATACATATATGTATAACATTTTCATGAAATAGCGAATATTCAGGATTACCGAAAGAAGCAAAGAAAAATTCCAAATTCCTATTTCGATCGACGAAAAGATTCATCAAAGAGCCACTAGGACTCGAATTAAAAGATATCGCAGCTTATGTCCCCGTGTTCGTTTGCAGTCACCTTACTCGGCCGATCTGATCGGTCGTGTCGGCGCATTTTGGGCCAGCTCGTGTAACTCACGTATGTACCCATTCGTTCATGAAAATCAAGACGGCGACCAAGCCGGGAAATCGAAGGCAAAAAGAGAAAACAAAGGCGAAAAGAAAAGAGAAAAGGAAACAAGTATCAAGGAACGATCGTTTCGGCAGACTTCTGATAAAACGTTTAAAATTCGTCACGGATGTAAGTAGGCGCCATTCCATGGACGCGCCCGTACCGATATCATTGAGGATCCCAATAGAAACCCAGCCGCCTTCAACCCTCTGAACAACACGCGACGATCCAACTGAACCGGTCCAATCCGACAGATATGCAAATGCAGAAGAAACCGTTCGAAGGAATCAACGCTGGATACACGCAACAGTTTTACCGCGACAAAACCAGCAAGCATCAACGACCACGCAACTTAACAATAAATAACGCACCGCATGCATCACAGCCTACACACCGCACGCCGTAACAAACAGTCAAACACCGTGACAACGTTCAAACGTTCTAGGAGGATGCGATCAGCCTCGACGAGGCGTAATGCCCCGCGAAAAAAGATGGATGAAGAAAACAAAAAATAGCGTAGAGCGTCTCGGGATCTCCCTTCGATAATACACGCGCACACACACATACACAAACAGTTAAAAGTTAAGGAACAAAGTAATAAGAAAAATGAAAAAAAATATAAGGAAAGAAGTTAACGAGGATACCAAAACTCGATCTTCTTCGATTAGTCTTCAGTGTACATAGTAACGATATCACCGGTAGATAATAATTCAGGCAGGCAATAATCGCAGCGACAATTATTGCTCGTTCGTCCGATTCGACGATAATGTTGAACGTGGAATAATCATTGTAAGGAGCGATAATAACGGCGTATCGACGGTAATTACCGAGGACGATGGTGTCGGATGCAGATGCTCCCCGACGCTGATCGATAAAGGCAGCTTAATATTTCGTCGATACCTTATAACTGGAGGGTTATCAAGAACTTGTTGATTTCCGTTCCCACAGTTCCATACACATACACACACACTTACAAATTTCCCATCGATCGTTTACAGGAATACAGATACGTCGAACAAATCGACGCCGTACCGGTCTTCTTTTCTCTCGCGACAAACCTCTAGACGTTCATTCGTATTTACGCATTTTCGTGCGACGCTTTAAATTCGAAACGTTGTTGCGATATTGACGCCTGATTCGGCAACGTGAACATAGTAACGATTTAATCGAATTGCTCTAAGTTCGTTCACAACCAATTACAAAGCTATGATTTACAGGCAAACACATCGAACGCGAACGATTCGATACCGGTTTTCATTTCTCTACCAGGAACACCGATCCCACGAACTCACGGAGAATACGCGGGAATCGGTGATCGATAAAACGATTTCATTAACAATTTTATCGAGATTTTTGGATTTCCTTTCGGTTGAACGCGACGACGATTAAACAGTTTTTCACAATACCATAAATGCAATATTGAACGAGCAAAAGGTTCGATCATCGAATCCGGCACAGACGCACAGAGACACGAAAATGATCATGCCAGCATCAAATAGGATACCGAAGCTTAAACGATGTTAATCTTCAAACATAGTCTCGAATAGAATTCTAGCTACGCACCGCTGAAATATACGGCATTTCTCACGACTCAATTCTGACGGGACAGCATTACGAATCGAAGCGGCGAGCATCGTACTTCCGGCGATCGATCCGCGATCAGGAAGCCGTGAATACTAAACGAGACGCCCGTGAACCAGAGGATCATTATCAGGAACGAAGAGTAGAGCCACGTGGAAGAAGACAAAGTCGCTGGCCCGGTATGCGGGCAAACGTCGACTAGCACGACACCGAATTCTCGCTTGAACGAGAAGAAGCCAAACCACTGGAAGCACAGCGAATCGTGGAACATGCACACAAACACACACGTACACGTCGACACATAGTACACGAAAACGCAGAGAAGCGAAAATATAAGTGTAAGAATCAAACGAAAGAAACCGAAGCAGAAAGAAAGAAAACAAAAAAAAGCAAAGGAAAAAGAAGAATGAGAATAAAATGCACGACAGATTTTTCTAAATAAATAAGCATAACCGCCACCGAACAGGCAGAGAAAGAAGTGTCAAAAAAGAAGTAAGGTATCGAACGCACGCGGGGATAAGCGTTCTCCGCGCCGATTCGACACTACCACTTGCTAATTAAAAGAAACGAATTACCGGAGAAACCTTGCCACTTGCAATTCGTTGAAAACGCGACGCGTTCTAAGCAAATTCGCATAACGTGATAAAAGAAAGCAAAAAAAAAAAAACACAAAAAGCGAAGCGAGAAAACTACTGTGAAAAGTGGGAGCGTGTGTGTTTGAGAGAGAACGAGAGCGGGAGGGAGAGAGGCAGCGCGCGAGAGAGAGCGAGCGAGAGAGGAAGCGAACGAAAGGGAGAGAAACAGGAGAAGGGAACGACTGAATGAACGGGAAGGAGAGAGCTTTTTTTATAGATAGGTGGACAAAGAGCGAGATGGGAGAGAGAGAGAAAGAAAGAAAGAAAGGAATGCGTGATTTTTTAAGGATAAACGAAACCAACCAACAAGATAAAGTCAACCGAGTAAAACACAAGCAACCAAAAACGAAACAATGAAACAAAAGAAAAGGAAAGCAAGCAAGCAAGCAAGCAAACAACGGAAAAAGAAAATTAAAAAAAAAGCAAAAAAAAGGAGCGCAAAAATTCCACGGAATCGCTGGAGATTCGCTATTCGACTTTCTGATTTTTCGCAGATTTTCGCGCGGGACAACAGGTGCGTCCCCTCCGAGATCCCATCCCGCCCCCGTAACCACCGCTGAACAAGATAAACAAGATAAGAGCCACCACCTTCCACCCCCTCGGTAAATCCTTCCCAAACAGGAATAAGGTTTGCTTCCAAAAAAATAAGGTTAATAATAATAATAATAATAATAATAATAATAATAATAATAATAATAATAATAATCCGTACGCGTTATCGAAACCTAATAAAAAAAAAACTATAAACTACCTAACAATAATTATTAAACGATAAAAGGGTTAAGAGTATTGATTAATTGAATTATACCTAACGATTAATTAAAATAATTAATGACTAATAATACTTATAACGATAATACGATATAATGATATATAGTATAAACGGTACGAGGACAACCCGATAAAACATGGCGGCTAACAAACAATCCACCGAGACGAAGCGATCCGGCCTAGAAATCGGTCGCCTGAATGGGGCGGTGCCGATCGAGCGTGGCGTTTTTTTATTTCTCTTAAGGAACAAAGAAACGAGAGAGAAGAAAGGAACGAACAAAGAAAACAATGCGAAAGAAAATAAAAGAAACGAACGAACGAATAAACGAAGTCTTTCCTTCGAACGATCGCGCTCGAGTTCGACTCGGGACAAGGCCGATGCCGCGACGCCTTCCCCGACGTCGGCGTCGCGTTCCCTCAAGTCGGATTCTCTCTCGTCGAGGTGGTCGTTTCTTACCCATCATTTATACGCTAGCTTGTAACTTGAGACTTAAGTATAATTGAAAAGAGAGGCGAAAAGAGTACACGCAAGGGATACACACTCACACGTACACACATTAAACAAGCATTAATGATACCTAACGATATAATTATATTATTGATATAACTTACGATTATGAACTATCCTAGCGGTATTATATGACGACATAGTTGATTGATCTGTTTAATATTGAATGTCTGTAGATCACGGAGCGTTTGGAACTCTATGCTACCCGTCAAAGCACCTCATACGATCCAGCTTTGCTCTCCCTTTCCCATCCCATACCCCGATATTCCCTGACACCCCAACAGATCCAACGCCACGCATACCGTCACTACCAATCTAATCGAAGTAAAGAAGAAAAAAATGGAAACCGCGTATCGCTTGAAACAATCGTCGACCAAATCGTATTCATCGCGTTTATATCCTGGAATTACGTACGATTGGATGCCACACCCTGTGAATAAAGAAAAATCAAAATATAAGAAAAAAGAACGAAATCGCTCAACTTTCCCAAATAAAACGCGAGAACGAAGCGAAATTAATCGAGATCCGATTATCATCCGATGGAATGAATCCCTTTTATCCAAATATGGACAACGAGATAGCTCGAACTATCCGTCGCGCAAAGGACGCTAAATCGTCGTCAGATTGTTGTCTGTAATATAAAAAAAATATAAAAAATTCGATTCTTAGAGGTAAAAAGGACCCTTCGAAAATTTCGTGAACGGATTCACTTCGAACATGTATCGATTGTTGTTATTTTGGGGGTGCGAATGTTTCATGGAAGGATGCGCAGAAGGCAACTCTGCTCTTACAACCGGATTTCAGTTCCACATCTTTTATACTGACCTCGGTGCCAATCGCGCACCGCACACCACACGATAGCAAATATAACTCGAGGACAACTGGTTTTAAGTTTCGAATCGAACAGGACGATGCAATTAACAATTGACGAGCGCAATAGTAAATCCAGAGGACCGCACAGAGTCCTCTGTCCCGTGTACACTTAGCCTTCGTATACAGCACATCCACATGGAAACGACAGATCGACACCTGACCTTCAAACGATCGAGAATCGAAGAATACGACGAAATTCGACGAGAATTGCGTCGAGATCGCATCGGCGTATCAATAGGGAAAAAATCGAGGGAAGAAAAACGAAAAAAGGAAATAGAAGAAAATTAGAAATCAACGGAATTAAACGAAACATAGTGCAATTGATAAAATTAACGAGGTAGAAATCCTTTACAGCGCGATCACGTATCGTCCAACGAGCCATAAGAAAGCGAGGCCTAGAAAGGAAAATTTCGTGAGAAACACCTGCAAACCCTCTGCCTCTGTTTTTTAGAACACGCGTGCCACGTGACGTCCGTCGACAAGAACCGCAGCGTCCGATCGAATCACATCTTACGATCGCCAGCTTCCGTTTAAAAACGAAAGCCACGGAGAGACGGTTCGTTCTTCTCGATCGACGTCTCCGCCAATAGGATTGTTGTGTTTAAGTTTTTCTAGCAAGTAACTCCACTTAGTGCTGGACGATCGTGCGTGATCAAAGGTCGCGCGTTATCTTCCGGCACGCGAACGATTTTCATAGTCCAAGATGGATATTTCCCACGAAAAAAGACTGAACCTCGTTCGAGTGCCAGCAAGATGCACGCGAGTGAATCCTACGATCGTCGCAATTCTTTGTACATTTACCGGTATGTTACCTCTTTAACGATCGAACAATGTGTTTTTTCTTATTAACGTTTTATTGCTAAGAAGCCATTTTGAGGGCGTCCATCGTCGCGCCCAACTTGCGCCTGTTCCCGAAAGAAAGCACTTGATCGCGACCACGAGCCTCCGTTACGTAGGCGATCAAATAGTTACGTTCTGCTGTTTACTTCGATTATTTCGACTGTTGACTCGTTAAACCGACGCGAAAACGAGGCTCGATCGCGATCATCGGCCCGAACGATCGTCCGACTCGGAATTTTCTTTCCGGGTCAGCGTCGACGTCGCTTTCGTGAAAGCGAAAGAACAGGGCGACGATGGACGCACTCGCGATCACCGTTTGGACAAATCCGCGCGAACACGGACCAATCCAGCCGGATGTTATTTATATAGATTTGACCGTTATCAGAGGGTGATACGGACAGTTTGGGGATAAAGCGAAATAAATTAGGGACCTCTAAGAGTCGCGCTAGGTTACTCGTGGAACCGTCTTGCGAACGCATCGATCGTTCACAGCCAATTTCGCGATTTCGTTTCACATTCGTGGTGCTTCGTCACGCACCAACGATCCGATTGATTGATCCGACGCAAACGGGCGACGGTTTCAGTCATGGTAACGATACTTGATCACGGTGAATTCTAACGTAACACGCGGTTGCTTTTGCAGTCATAGCCGGAAACGCGAGGCCGATCTCCTCGCGTTCCGCGGCTCTCTGTTTAGTCCAATGTAACGTGAACTTGATTCTAGACCGATCGAAGGGTTCCTGTCGGTTCTATGTGCTTCCGCACTAGTGAGCAATGTTTCCCTCTCCGACGAAATTCTGCAAAGTTCAGAGAATGATAGAGAACACACGATACACACTGTCACATCGATACACACGCGCGAGCCTACATACGCTCGAGCATACACACGAGATTACACGCAGACTCTTCTCGTTATTATTCCCGTGCTCCGAGTCCATGTTAGAATGGCCTGTCTTGGTTATTCGGCGAAGACCACGTCGGACGATCGACACACACCGTTTTAAAGAATCACCGATAATCGACGTAGTCGCGGAACAAAACGCCGAATCGTCAGCCAGGTTTTTCGTTTCAACGTGATCGAAGATCGAACGAAAGTAGTAATTTCTTTACAAGTGCCTCGCGATCGTCGTTGATACTCCGACTGATCGTCCCAACCTTCTAGATCCAACGGATTTTACTTCGCTCCTCTATATAGATATAGTAGATACTCGTATAATTTGCCGAGATTATGATCGATTTGGTACAATCTGTACGATAGTACCGGTTGAATAATTTCACACAGCGTCGATTTTCGATCGCCTGATCGCTCGATTTGAATTTTCTAGGAAACTTCCATAGCGACGAAACTGTCAAACCCGACCACGTCCAAACCAATCGACGACGCGTTTATTGTCTTCGCGCGGATCGCGGATCTACGGCCGTACCACATGCGACTCGAAGCACAAACCCCAGAGAGAGTTTGAGTTTAGCCTTGGGCAAGGTCAGGCGAGCGTCGGGCCGGCTCTCAATTTTGAAATAGCCATTTCGACGAAAAGCGAAAAAAATGAACAGACCCCCAAAACCCGACGCAATAGAGGAAGGCAACCGGATCAAAATAACCGCCACACGAATCAACAGTTTCTCGCGCGGGGCCCGGCCGCGGCAGCCACCAAAGATATTTCCGCTTTAGACAAATGAAAAAGAAATTAAGGTTATCCTTGTACCCCGTCCCAATCCTCTCCCCCGTCCGCTTTTCCACCCCGAAATCCCCGATATTTCGTGTAACGAGCTCTGCGAGCCTCGAAAGAAAAAAACCCCAGAGGATATCCAGATAATTTTATTAGGTGCGGTAGCCCGTTAGTTTAGAGGGGGAGGTGCATAATGCCACCCTTCGGGTCCGCAATAAAAAAAAAAAGATAAAGAAAACGATACGCCAGGTTTGCCGCGGTCACGTGAGCGCGTGGAAGCGGGTCCCGCGCCCAATCTCATTCACAGCACACACTGGGCCGACTCGTCCGATAGAATGTGCCTTCAGTGTTGATTTTATACGAAAAAAATACTAAAATTATACAAAGGGGCCCGACATAGACCGAACGCCCACCCAAAGCCTGACTGGTGCTCGCCCGCTGCCCGTTTTCTCATCCTAACGCCGGTCTCAAAGCACACACAGTTTACAATTACAGGTACACGTAACACGAATACATTCGTCTCGAAAGGAAAACGTTAGTAGGATCTGTTAATCGCTGGTCTTTTAAATAGTTCTCACGACGACGAAACGCTGCAACGTTCTCGGTCGTTTCTACAACGCCTGTATAAATTCGTTCGAAATCGATGGATCGCGTTCGCTTCGCCAAACAGGAGACGCATCGTTTTCGCGTAACCGGTGCTCAAATTTGAAATCAATCGGAAGAAGAAGGTTCGAGTCGACTGCCCGAGAAACGCGATCCCCCTTCTCTTCGTGACTATTTAAAATGTACAACGCGGGTATCTTTCCTTCCACTTCTTTTCTCACAATTTTTACAATCCACGATCAACACTCGCATCTGGGACCACGTTCAAAAAGACGTTATACATTCCTCTAACATTAGGTTTATCGTTTACCGGGACACCTGGTCGAACGTGCGCGGAAGTAACTTTCTAACATCGTCGTCTTTATCTCGTGACGATAATCGAATACACCTAGTGCGAAGCTATCGATGTATCTTCTTCGCTCGCGCGCGCTCCATACGGTATCTCCAAGATGAAGACACATAGATCTAGAGACGAACGACCGAGAATATTGCACGGTCGCGTCGAGTCATCGAGTGAGAAACATTAAACTCCTCGCGGAAACAGATCCGAAACGCATTTTCTCCAGAGACGACTATTGTCGCTTCGAAAAGGAAGAGATATACCCTGGAGCACGAAATACGCGGATCGACACACGACTACATGGGACACGAACGTGCCCAGGGAATAAAACACACACACACACGCACACACGCACACATAAACGCTCGCAATATATCCAACAACATCCCAAGAAAAAAGAAATATTTTGGTTGATGCAAGGAGTTCGGAACGCTGCTATGCACCGATAACACACGTATATTGATTAAATGCAATTACTATGCGATAAGTATACTTACATAATATATATGTGTACTATGGTCTCTCCCACTTTCCAGTCAGAAAAGCCCGAGCTGTCGCGCGCCGATCGAGCGGACAATCGTTGACTCGCGAGCGCACACGCGGCTCTCGATCGGTGACCGGAGACGATTTCCTTGAAATCGTTCGAAGCGATCCGCGAGGGAGAAGATTCGGCAACGAGTAGACGCAACGACGTTGACGTCGCTCTCGCGATCGTTTGTCAACACTTGGATCGGTGCACGGCTTCGCCCACACTCTCCAAATCCCCGGGAACCCCGAAAAAAACGTGACCCCGAAAATATCCCCAGTCTCCCATCGCTCCTGAAGGAAAACCCTGAAATCCCCCAGAAATACAAGCGTAGAATTTAACCACATTAACTATGAACGACGAGAAGCTACGTAAGAAGCTAACTAACTAACTACAATTAAACTTACTTAATTATTAACAATTAAACAAGCAGTAAAGCAGTATAAACAGTAAACGCCCAGTAATCATTGAATTGTGTGTCGACAACTACATACTAACTACCTACCGTATATTGAAGTAATAGCCGTATGTAAAACGAATGAAAAAAAACTTGTATTCTACCAGTTGTATCAGCCAGTCCAGTTCTAATAAGCAAGCGATTAAAAGTAACCCAATGCCCGGTTTTAATCACCTCTCTTTCTTTCCCCTTTTATCGAGACCCCCGCCTCATCACCCTCTTTTTTTCTGGTATATCCCACTTACAGCATCTCTACTCACCGGATCAACCAATTACTTAACTCCGTTCCAACCGTAATCATCCCGACCCAATTACCAATCTGTCCGTCTCCTTCGACGTAAGTAGCCCGCAGAATGTAACCCAGTGTTCCCATCAACGTTTCTCTGTAGCTCTCCTTTTTCCCATCCCGTGGACCTAACCCGTTACCCTTCAGCCTTCCGTCTTTCCGACATTTTCCCCTCCCACGTCACTTCCACGATAAATCCTCCGACTAAACAATCACGCAATATAACCCAGTCAGTATAAACACGATCCGCCGGATAACAGAATAAAAACATGATATTTACCATTAGTGTTTTTTCGTAGAGAGACGTATTAAAGAATGGAAACAAAGACTTCGTTTACGATTATACGCACACGTGTGGGGAGACCATGTAACTTTAGCTCCGCCGCTCATCGAGCCGGCCGCGGTTCGCGATCGAAGGGTTGTCCGATGCGTTCCCCGCTCGAGGAATCGCGATCTCTTTCGCCAGTGGACCGATCCGATCCATGGATCGAGATTCCGTGAACGATCGAGAGGATTCCTGGCCGCGCGGAACGTGTGGCCTCGACCAAGTGATCGCGAGCGCGGACGCGCGAAACGCCCCGAAACAACAAGCACAGCTGGTATTAGCAGCTAGCGCCCTTTTCGATTCCCCGTAACCAGTGTCCCTCGACATCCTCTCCACTCTCTACCCCGGAACCTAAAATCGAAAGGAAAAAAAAAGACATCACGCCCAAAACCCTATCCACGCCTCCGCAACCCTCGATTCCCTACGTGTTGTATTATCCGTTATTTTCGATATAATATTATATATAGTATACTAATGATATTTAATGATAATACGACGACGATAAGGTATGGGAGACGTTTGGTCACACACAAAAGTAGGACACTACACGAATCACGCCATCCTCACACGACCATTTTTTCTGATCGACACAGCGACGAAACTCGTATGATCGGATACATACATTCAAAAAGTATCGAAAAAGGAACACACGTACACACACTGCAGACACACGCATACACACGCGGACATACACGTTCCTACACGCGTACAGATTACCGAACACGCACACAGCATCACTTTCAATTACACGCAGTATACGTGACAGGATAATACGTACACGCAGCTACACACGCATACGGCCACGCACTTCTACAGATACCAGCAGTAATAGAACAGACGTAACAGGAAACAAAAATAAAAAAAAAACGTAAGAAAATGAATAACAGAAACACTAGTTGCCGTGCAGTTTGTGAAGAAAATAAAAAAAATGCAGTAATGATAACCACCGACCTACCCGCGGG
>NT_176737.1:962618-963916 GCF_000188095.3 Bombus impatiens
CCCGCGGGTCCGCTTCGTTCTGGCCCCGCGAGACTGAGCCGCGCGTTCTCACGACGCGACGGACAAACATCCACACACACACACACACACACGTACACGCACAAGTACACGCATACAAACACAAACACACGAACACGTACACTCTGTGTGTATATAACACACGCAGGCAAACACACACAGGCAAACACACACACACACACACACACACACGCACAGGCAAACACACACGCACACGCACACGTAACAAGGCGGTCGAATCTGCTGTTTTTTCTTAATCTTTGACGAAAGAGTACAACACCGCCTGCACCGCATATCCCGTGACGTTTCCTCTTGCTGTACGTCATGCGCATCAATCACGATGTCATAGCTGATGATGACGAGCGAGAGAACTCGCGCGGCTCAGGGTTCGCGACAGGGGCTGAATCTGCCTCAAGCGTAGCTAAACGTTTTTGTACAGGATTAACAATGATGCATAAACTGGATGTAAAATCTTGAGTTACAGAGCAGCACTATACATACCACACAGATGATGTATATATTTTTACGTTACAGAATATGCCTGCGCTACAGTCAGGTGCCATAAGACTGGTTCTCATTTCCCACGAATACAATGCGTATATACATGCCACATAAACTTTAACGAGAAAAGCAAAATGACCGATATATTGTAATGTAAAACTTAATGATATTTGTATACAGTATACCGCCTGGTATCACAACACGGGGGTTAAAACAAACACGCCATGGTCAAACGAGACTGGGGCTGCCCGCTTGCAACGACGCGGATAATCGGTCGGGAATCGAGATTCGAGAGGTCGTCGCGTAAACCAGATCAAAGCGAGTTAACCCGGCAAGAAAATATCGTTTTCCGAGACCGTAGAAAGGAGGAAAGGAGGAAAATATTCTCGACGCGTGAATTATTAACGTTGATAAATACGACGATGATAAACGAAATGGTTTACGAAAAGATCTCTCGGCTTTCGAAGGAAAATGGGTAGAAAAGCCGTCGCGGCTTGAAAATCCAAGGTGACTACAAATTGGCAAACGAATTCGCGAACAGACCTGTGCGTTTTAAACACCATGGAAATTACCATCCTGATTTTCTCATTAGGCCGTTATGCCCATCGAGCTCCATTCAAACTCGTATCCAAAAGCGTAAACCGAAAAAAAAATTAATCGAGCGAGAAAACGAAAATCAAAAGAGGAAGGAGTATGACAACAATCAAATCCGTCGTCGACTGCGATCAACGCGAACACGATCGCAGAAAGGAACGAGCGAGGGTTCTTCTCTTTGCTCG
>NT_176737.1:964612-969375 GCF_000188095.3 Bombus impatiens
GTCGCGGGAAAGTCCTAATTTTCCGAAAATAAAAAAAGTTAATAATAATAAACACTAAATCCGCACTCAGGGTCCGTTGGTCGCGAGCAGATCGATCGAATCGATCGATGTATACAATCCGTCCTTTCCATCCGGGACGGAAAACGAAGGAGAAGAAACGAAAACGCGTCCAAGATATGCGAGGGGACAAAGAGAAACGCGAAACGGTGAACGAATGGGCCTAAAACGTCGCGAACGAAGGAAACCGGATCGATCGATATGTCTGTCTGCGTCGCCACTCACGGACCAGGAGACCTTCATGACACACATTTGAGTTGCAGTGCAAGCGAACATCTGTAGAGCCATATACGTATAGTATGTTGTTGTATCTTTAAACGAGAAGAAGAAAAATTGAACAATTGACGAGAATTTAAGCGTAAGTGTACATTTTTATAAAAAGCAAAAAGAAAATGAGAAAAACGAAAGAAAATGGATTCAGCAAGAAAACAAAATGGTCGCGGTTGCGTTTCGATGAAAAGTTCGATGCGGCAAAAATACGAAAACGAAAGCGAAACAAAAAGTCGTAACGACACGGAAAACTTAACGAAACAAACTAACAGGCAAACAAAATGAAAACGATGCGAAACAAAAAGGAAAATATATGGGGCGGCAGATTCGTAGCGAGGAATCGCGATAATATGTAAACGATATAAAAATTCGAAACCGAAAACAAGAAAGAGAAACGGCGCGAGAGAAAGAGGATGTAAAAATGGCAGAGCGATAGGTACGAAAGAGAGAACGCGTGCACAGTATGCGATCGAAAGCATGAGTGTGATAAGAATTAACGTAACATTGCGAAAGAACGTAGGAGTGTGAATGTATGCGTGTGAACAACAACAACAACAAAAACAACAACATCAACAACAAGAACAACAAAAAAAAACGAAACAAGAAAAATATGATAAAAATATGAAAAAAAGAAAAGACAAAACGCCAGCGAAGGTTGCATGCTAGAATCGCGATTGGCGGCTTGGTCACCGGCGGCCCCGTCCGTAACGGGTGCAAGTAACTTTAGGTGTATAATACGAAATCGTGAAGTGGTCGAAAAAAGAAAGAGATACAAATTTTACCTTATGCTCTCGTGGTTTTTAGGGTGTTCTAAAAAAAAAAAAATTATTGTAAAAAAAAAAGGAACGGAGAAAGAGGGAAAGAAATAGCGAGTGAAAGAGAAAAATAACGGAAGACCTATTATAAGGAACGACGACAAGTTTCGAAGCCAACCCGTTGCGCGAAACGCACACGGCGAATGTTGTACGAAGTGAAATGCGTAAACTACGAGTGTGTAAACTCGTGTGGAGTGCGTGCGCGGATTTCGACAAACGCGTGTGAATGGGACTTTTAGCGTACGTGGATTATATGTGTGAGAGTGAAAATGTTGACAAAAAAAGAAAAAAAAAGAAAAAAAGAAAAAAAAGGTAAGGGAAGGGGAGAGAAAGCGAGAGAGAAAGGGAAAAGAAACAAAATTTATCGTAGATTTCATGGGGGTGATTCGGTCGCCCAGTGACCGAGCCCCGATCTCGATGCGAGCTCGAAATTTCATGGGCGCCGGATACCAGATGCACGGAGGAAAGTATCGACGACCAAGTGCGTAGAAGAGATCGATCGTATACATTTCGCGAATTAATTGCGAATAATTTGCTTGTAAATATTTTTCTCCGTGCCGCGTTCGATGACCGAGATTAGTTTCCTTCTTCTTCCTGGCTCAAAAAGTGGATTAAAGAGAATACATAGATAAAGGTACGCCCGAAGGAAGCGACTAAAAGAGAGAAAAAAAAGAGAGGTATATACATATATTTTCGGAGGATTTCGGCTAAACTCGAGGCAGACGAAAGAAAGCAAAGTAATAATAATAATAAAAAAAAAGAGAGAAAAAATAAAAGGAGAGAGAAAAAAGTAGAGACAAAACGCGACTAGTAAAATATAAAAATGTTTAGAGAGCAAAGAAAAGAAAAATATCGTTTCCGAGATCACGTGATTCGGCGTCCTTGCCTATTTCGACCGGAGCAGGCTTGTTTCGATTTCGAAAAAATGTCGATTATGGGTTTTTTATATATTTTTGGCAACGATATCTCGATACTATTTAAGGTTTAAGCTTAACGAACAAATATGAGAGGAGGGGGAAAAAACGCGAACGAAATGGAGTGTAGGAGAATCGATAGACGACGGAAGAACGACGGAGACGAAGGCGTATGGCTGTCGTGTTTTTGTAAAAAAAAATTTTGGACACAAAGAATGCCGAGCGATAGTGTGAGAACAAGCAAAAGAGAGAGAGAGAGAGTGAGAGAGAGAGTGAGTGAGTGAGAAAATGAGCGACAAAGAGCGAAATTACGGTGTGCATGCGAGAAGAAAAGCTAGACGAAAAATACGAGCACGAGGTAACGAGAGAATGCGAGCGAAAACGGTAGGAACAGAGAAAAAATGGTGGTAAAGTAATATTTAAATATTCGTATCAAAAGGAAAAAAAATGTGTAGGGCCTCGAAAATACTGGCGACCGAATGGGACAAGGGAGACAAGAAAAGTTGTGAAATGAACAAAAATGAAACTACTTAGCGAAGGCGAAATAGAGGCCGAACTATTAAAAAATATTTATAATATATGGCTACAAGTACAAATTACTTCGACTACTGAGCGTAGGTGTATTGATGTGTGAACAAAATTTGGTTGGCCAATGACCGTTTTTGAAACCATCATACTGCGTATCAAAGTATGTAAAATTTATTGAATAAACGCTAGCGTATTATGATATAATGTAATCTAATAATGTAATATTGTAATGACGAGTCTAAATGATGATGTTAACTTGAAGTTTAGGAGCGCGCGTGAGAGATTGTGCACGTGGATGATTTAAAGAGAAAACAAAAAGAAACAAAGAAATAAGAGAGAACAAAAAGAGGTTATTGTGCATACGAAAACATAAAAAAAAAGAAAGAGAGAGAGAGAGAGAGAGAGAGCAAATGATGAAAAAAGGAATTACAAATTGCATCTTTATAACGATTATCATTACGATTACTATTATTATTATTATTGCGATTTACGATTGTCAATCACCCGTCACTTGTCATTATCGCGAAAGAAACATAGGAAAAACCGCGAAAGAAAAAGAAATTGTAAACCGTTCCCACGGGAAACGGTGTTATTCGTCCTCCCCTTAATAATGTTCGTTTCTTATCATTGATCTATCCGTGAGAAAAAAAGCAAGAAGCAAACGAGAAAAAAAGAAAAATTGAACACATGGAAGTGCGACGATTGTAACCGTTGTTATAATTATCATTATTCCTATGGTTATCATTATGATTATTATTACTACGGCGATTAATGGTATTCTGATTGTCATTATTATTATTATTATTATTATTATTATTATTATATTGTACGTACATTGTAAACGACAGCGAAAACCGACTCAGTTGTTCACAATTTTGAGACACATATATACCTATGTACGTTCTTGGGAAAACTCTACAGAAAAGATGAGACGAGATCAGAGGAGAATGACAGAAAGATACAGATGAAAACGACTGGTGCGTTTACAAGGTGGATAACTGGACTGCGTGACTGCGAATCGTGCGAATGCGTTTGAGAGCCGGACAAACGGGATGAACGCAGCGAGTACGCTGAAGAATTGAGTTCGAGCGATTGATAGCTGGGTAAAGATGCAAGACGAGCGAAAGGGTGAACGAAGCGAGAACGAGACTTTGCGGCGCGATAAGTGAGAACCGTGTAAAAGTAGAAACGACGAAAGAATGCGGTGTACGTGATTGTCTGTATGTGCAAAAGAATATATGTATAGAAATTAACGAGGAAGAAAATTCTCATACGCTAAATTACTTGCACGGGGGTAAATAGAACGAACGGCGATCGGCGCGACGGTGGGCGTCGGAGGTGGTAGACGGCGTTTCACGGTTTTCCCATCACGGGGCAAACATCGGGGAACGGGAACGGGAACGAGACGACGAAGAAGGAAATGAAAAATTCCGCAAACCGGCGTAGCGTTAACGTTTTTTTCGGCGACATACGTTAAAAAAACAAAGGCAGGGGGATCACGCCGTGTCACGGGGCTGCTACTTTCTTTCGGAATCGTTCGGACATGCTAAATAAACCAAAAATAGGAGAAACAAACGAAGATAAAACAGAGAAAAAAAAAGACGAAGAAAACGCGAGCGACGCGAAAAAACGAAAAAGAAGAAAAAAAAGAAAAAAAGAAAAGGAAAGAAAAAGATACGAAACAAAGAGCGAAAAAATTCCTAATGAACTCGCCCGCGCCCGGCAGCGACGCACTTTCCGCGCCTCGCGAAATTCTATTTTTGTAAGCATATTTCTATAAAGGTATACTAACGATACGGCAAAATTTATTATTCCTAGTGTGGTGAAAATGAAAATTGAACGTTTAGATTTCGTTAGTATAGTGTAAAGATGATGATGATGATGATGATGATGATGATGAAAAAATTAACGATGTCTAGGTCCTATTCGTGTATTTAAAGGCGAACTATAAGAAAATAAAAAAATTATATCGTCGGCGGCGTCGTAGGTTGTAAAATTGTACATAAATTATTGCAAGAGGAGGCGCGGACGGTTGCATCGCTGAAATCGCGGCACGTGGCTAGTTTTCCTCATATATATGTATGTAAGTATGTATGTATGTATGTATATCTTTGGCGCTGTATAGAAAAACGAAGAATAAGTCGGAAAACTGAAGGGTTAGACGGGGAGGGGGGGGGGT
>NT_176737.1:969470-1021866 GCF_000188095.3 Bombus impatiens
ATCGAGACACAGGAGCACGGAAGTGTGAAACGTGGTAGAGTTTAAGGGACACGTACACAACGCACATCACTTTCGGCACAGGGAGTCAAAATTTCGCGTCTTCTTCGACGTTTCAATACCGCCGCGCGTACGATCGCCGATCGAGAGCCCCGTACGTTCCTACGATGTGTCACGATACCACAGAAAACAGAAAACAATGGGAGAAAAAGAGAAAGAACAAGAGTTTAGTGAGTTTAAAAGAGAGAATGAGTGAGAGGGTGGGTAAAAGAAGCAAGGATAGAGAGAAGTGAGGAGTGAGAGAGAGAGAGAGAAAGAGAGAGAGAAAGAGAGAGAGAAAGAGAGAGGAGGAGGAGGAATTTCACGGAGAAAATCAGAGAGTGTATTTTTTGGATTTTTGGCTGTCTCGTCGCGAAACGAAGGTGAATGAAGAAGTAATACAATTAACGAACAAGAAAAAAAAAGGTAAAGAAGGAAAACGATCGCCCTCCCTTCTCATAGCCCGAGGAGTGAATTCGACGACGATGCACTGCCGCTTTTTGAAGTAAAAAAAAAAAAAGAAACGAAATAATATATATATAAATATATAAATATATTATATATATATATAGGTAGGTAAATAGATAGAAGAACCAAAAATATGGCAGAACGGAAATCGTGCGAAATTCTGCGCGCGGCTGACTGAATCGTGGAGGGCGCCTCGTATGTTACCGAGTCTCTTCTTTCGTTTACTCTCGGGAAGATTATGTTCGCCGGTGCACGCGACCGTACCCTCTCTTATTGCCCGTTTTTCATTTTCCAAAGTCGACGAGCGCCGCCTATTTCTCCACGCGTTATATCGCAATTTACCATTCCACGTATACGATATGTGAATTACAGTAAATGTCTTTTCTTTTACCGTTTTTCTCCTCACGACGTTGCCGTGAGGCATTTCCAAAGGCGATTCACGACAAAAGAGACAATGAAGGGAGCGAGTGAGATCGAATGACTGCGAGACAGAGAACGAAGATCGGGAGAAAAGCTGTAAGAAGGAAGGAATTAATAAAAAAACGGTGATTAGCGAAAAGAGAGATTGAACGGGAAAGAAGGTCGATTCGAACGAGATGCATCCGAGAAACCGGACGAATCTCGTTCGACATCGTGCTTCCTATTCGATCGTCACGTGTCCTGTTTGAGTTCTTCCATACGTTTTTCCGAATTTCCATGCGCGGCCTCTTTTCATCGAGAAGATTCGCCGCGTCTTGGAAATTCGTCGAAAGCAAGAAACTGGATTTCTCCTGAAAGGGTTAGAACGTTTTACCATCGGCGAAAGAGAGTGGCAAGAGTGGACGAAATGCGAGAACGTGAGAAATTGTGACAAGAAGGAAGTGAAACCGGGTGACAGAGAGCGATAGAATGAAAGGAAGGGAAAAAAAGAAAGGAGAGAAAGGTCGTGAGGAAGAAGAGCGAACGAGCGAAAGAAAGAAATCGAGAGAGGAGACACAAGAGTATCGTAGTACACAGAGACACACGCATTCATAACACTTGGAAGTACATGCAACCTACATACACCTACAGGGACATACACATATATATATACACGTACACATATTTGCGGAGACAAACACCCACAAGTGCATCCACATGGAAATATACTGACACAGGGACACGCAATATTATATATATACGACTCCATAGATGATGGCGCGGCACACTCACATAGTGTCTCTCGGATTGTTCCACAAAACTTTTCATTCGAGTTTGCTTCAAGAAACCTTCTGTTTTCTAATGTATGACGTGTTGTTGTCGATATATAAAATAAACTTAATAAAAAAATACATCATGCGGTATAAATCCGTCGCCCTTCATTCAATCCCGTCAACCACTTAACTTTCGACGTTACAAGGTTTCGTTACGTTGTTCCGACAGTTGTTTATATTTTATTTCTTATCCTTTATTACGCCATTTATCAAAACATTCGTTATATCAACTAATAAACGTAAATATTCTTAATCTTCCACTTAAAAAAGAAAAGGCCATATTTCGTTATCTATTTTATTTGCAAATTGTTCTTCGAATCGTTCTTTTCCGGTGTAAGGATAAAAAGGAAAGTAAAGAGATTATTAAAAAAAGAAATTCTGGTTTTTTTCAGCGTTAACAAGTTTTCTCTATTCACCGACGCTATTCTGTCGTAAAAGTACCGAATCACCATATCATCGGCTGTAATCGTTAATATGGTTCGTTCCTTTCATCGTCAAATTTAAATAGTCGGAGAACGGAAAAAATAATTTACGATACGAGTCATGTTGAATTTGTTTGACATAAAAGATAATAGAAAGATATAACGGCATTTTAAAAAGATACAGAAAAATTATATTTCACTCTGACGAGAATAATCGTAGATGGTAGTTTGCATGTAGCACCAGGACAAATTTGGCAAACTACGAATACACGAAACAAATAAAAGAGATCAGTGGTGATATTCCATTAGGAGTCGTCGAGGATTGTTAAATCTCTAAAGATCTTAAAACGACGATAAAGATGACGTCGCACACGATAAAACATAGGTTGGTATTTACCTTCGTGTTTATTTCCATGTGGAAACATCGAGTTAAATCAAAATACGCGATGAAAATTTTGAAACGTTACAACCAAGTCATTGCAACACGTGTAAATAATGCGTTCAACGTAGGTATTCGAAAAATTCTTTCATATTACGAAACATAAATGTTCGTTTAGGAAATATTAATATTTACAATTGAGATTACTTGCGCAGCACTGGAAACGTTTTCGATTAGAAAAGGTAATTCTGTTATACATACATCGAAATTCAATTATAAAGGCTATTCCAACAAAACATTCATATTTCCTTTACTATTACACATAGATACGAAACGTTCGAAATTGATTTGCAATTTAAATAAATGTTTCAACATATTCACGAAACAATTAATCGACACTTGCTATATAACATTATCGTACTGTCAAATTAGTTTAATTGCGGAAGTATACGCAAAAAGGATACAAACACGCAAGAAAGAATATAAAAAGGATGAAAGGATTATTATATTCAAAAACGTGTAAATGTGTGGATAATATAAATAAATGTCGTACCATACGTCGTACATATACCTCAGTGTAGTAGTTGAATGCGTATTAAACGAATCTTAAATTAATTAATTAATTAAAAGAATTATCGGTAAGAAGAGAAAAATATATAGCGTTGTCTGAGAAATTGAATGACCAATTCGTTGATATTTCTAGGATATCTATGTCTGATATTTAACAATATTAAAAACAAGAAATAACTTTCACGAAGAAAAATAATTTTTATTAACGGGCGAAATTTAGAAATTGGAAAAACATTAAAGAAAAAAAAAATTACGAGGACGTCATGACAGATTTATGAGTTAAACAGTTGGGTAAATGTGTTTCAGGCTTCTCTTCCTGTAAATTGAAAATAGACGTATTAGTAAAAAAATCGTTAAACACGGCAGATAGCCCGTTAATTTCTCCACTACGGTGGAATTCAGTCGAAAAACACTCGAAAATTTTGGCTTATTGGTATTCTACTTTAGGCAATTAAATGTAACCAACCTGTGTCGTCAAATAAAACGATAACGATATTACGAATACATATAATTATTTGGTAATATTTTCCTGAAAAGATCAGTGTAGGATTTACAGAATCATGTAGCAAGGGATTTTCGTTTAAAGTAGAAGTTCATTATATCGATTTAACGATAAACGAACAATTTAGCTTTAAGATTTAGTCGCGAAAAAATGTAAATTGATAGAATAATGTTCCCCTTTTCTGGAAATCGGTAATTGCATTAATTTCTTTACGAATGTATAAAAAATATAATATATTCAACAAAATCAATACTAATGTAAAATATCCAGCGGGCAGAGCCTTCATTTTTAATACGGAACGATAAGTCGATAACAAAGAATAACATTTTTTCATACGAGACTCTATTTTTTAGAAAATCCACTTTAAAAGTTCACTTGGCAAGTTTAAAGAGATTTCGTTACAAGCTAATATCTCTACTTATGTTTGTCCCTGATATTCTCTACTTTTTGAACAATTTTTTATATTAGGTTGCCCAAAAGGTAACTGTCTTTTACAGACACGTTTTTTTACAACAACGTATCTTTATACGAACACGTTGTAATCTTTATCTCGATAGAAGAAAATGGATCATACGTGATTCGACAAAATAATGTAAAACGAAAAATGTCGTGCATCCGTTATTTCCTTATAAAACGAATGAAACTTTCCGAACGACCTACTTATGCAAAATTATACAAAATGTAATTGAATCTTGAAACGCAAACGTGAAAACTGGGAAACGATAATATTTCCATATCTACGTAAGATGGAGGAATGAACCTATAAATTTGACAAATATCGCATACATAGAAAAGAGCTTGTACAAAAGGTAGCAAAAGAAATCTATCGCAACATTGGTAGAACTAACGAGTCGAGTCTAACGATCGTCGCACAAACATATTCCGGTATGCGCAGTGTGAGAACAATAAAATTAAATTCACCTCTTCTCGTATCAGACCTTTCTTACATCAACATCGGTAACAAGGAAAACGATTCGACAATGGTAATAAATCTCTCTGTAAAAAAACCACAGAAACAGATCCGTTTTAATTAAGCGTTTCCTTTCTCCGTTCAAAAATATCCGTGTAGCACCGCGTTGGCATCTCTCGTAGCGCTCGTAGTTGCATTATTCTTTTACCAATGCGTAAACTAACGTGGACGATTGTGTAAACAGGCGCGATTAAAATACAGGCTCGACGAAAACGGCGACAGCGGCGGAACACCGTGCGGAAACTGGAAATTGTAGGAATTATTGTTAAAAAAAAAAAAAAAAAAATAGAGGTCGCGGAGTCAAGAAAACACTCGACAACGTGTTCCACCGCGGGAACAAGTCTGAAAAAGGGAATGCAGTTTATTTACTACGATTGCTATGTTACAATCTTATTCACGTCTCGCAGCAATTAATGTTCATTAGCGTTGAAATCGGTATTCTTTTGCTCAACGCGCAACTTGTCAAGCGGTGTTCTTAAGTTACCCCGTTCGCGCCGCTTCGTCCGCGACGCGTTAACACGGTGAAATTAAATTTCCATTTTTCCTCGATCTACCCTCCCCATCTCCCCTCCACTCAGATACGCGAGAGGTTATGGGGTTGAGCACCGACGAGAGTCGGGAGGCGCTTAGAACACCGCTAAGTCGACTAATTCCGGCGCGTCGTCGGCCGTCCAGAAAACAGCGCCGAGCGTCGTTGATTCGGCGCGCGCGGCTTCACGACACCGGCCTTTAGACGGGCAACGGCGCGTAAAGCTGAATACAAAAACTTCTGGAAGTGTAATTAGAGCGGCAGTACATCTTAGATCGTTATTTTGAGAATATGTTAATGACGGAAAGTTAATGAAACGGATGAATAGGGTCTCTTTCTCTTCTCCGCCGGGCGAAAAGGACGTTCTGGCTGAAAACCCCGAGCACAGGCTCCGATCTTCCAAGTGACGGCGTACAGAAGAACCACCCTGAAGCATGTAAATTCGCTTACGCATCTCTAAGGGCCATCCACCCTCGAACAAACATCCAGCACGGCGGAGACTGGCTGAGTGTCCGAGTGAGTGAGACGGGGAGACCTTACGCGGTGTGCTTCATTAGACCCTTAATGAAATTTCAACACTTTAACGCCCCGACGCCCTGGGAAATATATAACCAATGAACTCGTTTTCACACCAGACTGCCCCGCATCTTCGTCGCCGGCATAGTCGGTCCTTCGAGTTCTCCTACCCTCCTCGGGGTTGCGTCTCGAAAGGAAAACAGGGGTAGAGTTTACCCTCGGAAAGACGCTCGAGTGTAACCGCGCGTCGTGAACCGACCACTGCCGTGTTTCGTATTTACTCAAAGCGATCCTGCAGTCAATTTGCCGAAACTACGCTCCGAATGTAGTCACGTCGGTAAACGCAAATTCAACGAGATCGACACGGGGTGCTAGAGATTTCTAGGGATATCTGGAATCTTTCTCTATGGCTATGGTATGTACGTATGTTTATTCGTTGCTATCCTGTTTCTCGTGTTTACACCTGCTGTGAATAAGATCTTTTTCCGATCGATGTCGGTAAGTGCAGGAAGCAACTTCAATGGTAAATACGTCGTGACAACCGTAAACGAGGTAAAGCGAGAGGAATTAAATAAAGGAATATTTTATAATTGAAACGTATGAAACAGATATTTGGCTACCATAAAGAACGTTCGTTAATTCCTTTATATTTTTAAAAGCAAAAATATATACCTATTTATCTAACCATAATATATAAAAGTTACGTACTTTAAAATGATACAGAAGTAATTTATATTTCTTTAAGTACGTTAACGTTCTTTTAGCTGCAGGTAAGATAAAGCAAACTCATTATCCAATGTACATATTTGTTTTCGGAAATATCCAAGCTCTCTTATCATTTTAGTGTCGCGCCCAGCGTTACCGATTCAACATGGGAACGTAAGTTTACGTTACGGGAACATCGTAAGTTTACGATATTAGTGGTGGATGGTAGTAAATACAAAGTACATACAGATTATTAGTTACATACAAATACATGAATTGTATGTAAATATGAAATTATAAATATAGCAAAATATATAGAATATATCGTATACGATAGGATCTGTTACAATCGCATACGATTATTATAATATCGTATAAAATTCTGCTTTCGGAAACCTGGTATATCTCATACACAAGGTGTTCGGCTACAGGTGTAAAACAATTTAAGCTCCTTGAACAATTTAAGATCCTTGAAGCTAAAATAAGACGAAAATCAAGAATGACAAAATGGCGTTTTCGGCTTTGTTTGCTAGTTATTGAGAATTAAAGATTAACCGAAATATCCCTATGCGCGAGAAAATCTCCTTACACGAACGAAAGCAGGTCAGCCTAAAATTTTACTGATAAATAAATCTTCCAAGAAATGTGACGTATCCGTGAAATTACATCAAAACTGGTACTTTGAAGTTTTCATTTATCCAATGGCAAGTGCGAATTTTTAATGTAAACTACGTTATCGGCTAAAGGAACACTAAGGCGAAGAATCTTTTGAACGGCAAATATCTACGTGTGCACATACGTACACGATACAGCCAACGACGAAGGATTAATTATAAATACGTATCGACTGCTTCAGCCATATTCTGTTCGAATTTGTCAACGCGCAAAGAAAAGTATACGGGTCAATGTTTGCACTTCGTCTGTAGTTTAAACGATATCTAGATAGAGTGCGCGTGAATACTGTTTGCCTGCATAAATTGAAAATGTTCAGTTGCGATATAGGTACGTAGTGTTTCAATTTGTACTAAATTTATATCATATACTTTTATCATTTAAACGCGATTGAAACCACTAAACACAATTAGAAGGATACTTATTTTATCATTGTTAGAGAAATATGCTTTATTGAAGTAAACTAACGATTCTCTAACTTATAGTGCAATGAAAACATCGTTTTCTGTAAATCTTTAAACAATCGTCGATATTTCATTTCTCAAATAACTCTAAAAGGAACTAACCAACGATTATGCGCGGAAACAATCTTTTATCAGCTGAAAATGTATCAGGAACTAAGGTATTAAAAGAACCATTAATTCCAAACTTCTACAGAGATACACAAAAAGCATAGATATCGTGCGTGCATCTTTCGAAATCGTCTGCTGGCCAAGTTCTCAGGTCACTTGAGGACAAGTTCTTTCTTTACATTCCATTCTTTACGATCAGCCGACGAATAATATCACAATGTTGGTCAGATTTGGTTCCTCGCGTTTAATCCGCCATCCGCCCTCGTTTACATTCCACGTTTTACGATCAGGCCAAACATAATGTCGCGATATTTATTACAAGTATCGTCTGCAATCTGAACGTCAACGTGAATCGAGATCGAGATTCAAAAACAAAATACAAGTACCTGCCTCTGATGCTTTCGGGCCTTTGATATCGCGGTCAATTAAATCAACTTGTCAGGTCAATTAGAGAGACTTAGTTTTCAAATTAAGGTTTTACGACGGTTTTTAAAAGAATTTTTTAGAAATTTCTCAAGCAGTCTGTAACTATATAAATACGTTTATTTATCTTCGAACCATAAATGCCACGAAAAGAAGAAAATTACTAAACAAGGAAGCTTTAAAGTGTATGTAAATTATTGATAAGTCCATCTCGTATATGTTAGAAACGATTATCTCCAAATCTTTTCTTCGACAAAAAGAAAGACCTACCATGACTTCGAGTTTACAAAATTTTCGTCTATCGAATCGTTAATAGAAATACAACTAAATCACGAGACACGAAGGGTGGAATATCGTAGTTAGATGCGCATTTCAATTTGAATTTATTACCGTAAATAAAATTATAATAGAGATTATAACTCCAATAACGAAGGTAAAGGAATGTATATGGGATGCGCGTGTAAAGTTGCAAATTCATCGGATAATTAATTTTTTGTAGCTTTAGATTCGAGTTCCTTAGTCACAGGGTCGATAAACGAACGAAGATTCTGCAGCGAAATACCGTGGCATTTTTTTCACAACAGGTTTATCACGTTGCATCCCCGATTCTACGTTCACTGAAAGAACTTACTTGGTTGAAAAATCTGCGGCCAGGTTATTGATAGTGATGGGATCAAGTGGAATACGTATGTTACAAATCCGAATCAGACAAATATTTACTTATAGAGGGCTCGAATCTAGTCGATCAATGTTCCACCCTACTCGCGACGTACTTAAGCCCATCGCTAGTTATTTACACCAAAAAAGTTCATTATAATCTGCCTGACTGGGCTGCAAGTAGGTAGTCCATCATTACCTGAAACCGGTTTTTTCGGCCCACACCGAGACCCTTCGAACTGCTACTTATTGCGTATTTGTGATCTCGAATCGGTGACCTCTGATTGATTTTTATCGTTTTCTTTTGTCTCGTAATTGCCATCCTGCATTGTAGCGTGTTTTTATTACAAAGATCGTATTGTTGGTAAGCTGATATATCCGTCGATGCGTTCAACAGTCGACGAACATACCTCGGACACCTTCCTCGCATTCCAAGCAAATTGACAAACACGTATTTGCATCGCGAGAATATGCATCTTCTACCCTTGAAAGCTGCCGACGCAGAAATGCGTTTTTAATTTTTTATTTTACTCTGGAAACAAAATAGAGTAAAATAAATACAAGAGCGAAAAGGTTTCCCTATATTTATTTGATATATTCCTAAGTATCACGCTGATTTCGCTGAAAGTGTGTAAAATATTATTGCTTGTCATTTTTTCGTTGGTTTATAATGATAGAAATTGTAAATTTGTTTTTATCTTTGGATCTTTTTTTATAAATTTCTGTCGCTCCGATAAAAGTTACAAAGTTTTTGACGAAGATCTATTTGCAGTCTATTTGCAACGCACGATTGAATTTTATACCTTTCTGATCTCAATTATAAAGAAAAGGACGAATAGTAAACAGAAATATACATATTTAAAACTCGTAAAGTACAATACAAAATTGCATTTATATGCAAAATAGAATGCAAAATCGTACAATTTGAGAAAATGATAATCCGATTCATACATTTCTTTACTCTTATACACACGGGACAAATAAGATTCGTATATCGCTAGAAATTCTAATTTTTGTTGCCTGTTTTCCGAATTGCCCAATTTAAATTCACCCAGTTAAATTCAGCCGATTGGTAAGCTATGAATGAAACATGGCCAATTCGTTGTTTTAATAGCATAAGATATACCTCATTCGTAGTGTGTGATTCAATTCGTGATAGAGCTAATTGCAATACGTTTCCGAAAATAATACCTACCTGTAGATTACACCTGGAAACTCTAATTTTGATAATTGCGTAATATTCGTCCGTGAATTGTTCCTTACAACGGTAGAAATAAGCTCTCCATGAAGAGATCGTTGATCGATGATATAAAGAAATAAATCTACCCGTATACTTTTAAGTAGCTCGCTCTTCTTTTTAGGTTTCCAATGTTTTCCATATTTCTGAAATACGTAACGTGTTCATGAATAATTAATTGAGCGATCCAGACTAGTAAAGTAAACTAATTCACCCAATGAAATCGTTCTATATCTAAAATAGATGTTTGATTGTTGGCAACAGTTTGATTTTGAAAAAATAAATTTCTTTGCTTTTGCACGATTAATACCTATAACTTATAGGAATAAATTAATCGTCGACTGATAGATTATAAGCGAACGCAATATCTTCAAGTAAAAATGCTATTGATAGTCTTTATAATGTAAACACAGACTCAAATAAAAAATGCTGAAATAAAATTATATTACGATATTTTAATCGAAACTGTTCCGGATCACCTACTGTCCTACTATAAATTCAGTTGATGGTATAAACTCACATTTAGAAAAAATATAGTTTGGTACATTTGTGATATCAACACCTTAATTTACCTATAAACGTACGGGCGACAGAAATTCCACGCGCTTCTAATAGCTCACGGCGCGACATGGTGCGGCACAGCGCCCAGTATCCAATTGCAATACCCAAAGAAAGTAACGCATCCCTGACAACCAAGACAGTAAGTATGTCGTGCGAATGGTCAGACGACCTGTCACCTCTTTCTGTCTGGTGTATGAAATCGAAGAAAATCGTGACAAGTCTTGTGAATGAAGAAAGTAACCGCAACATTAGCATAGTTCGTAGACGTTATGTCGACGGACGTGACGCGCGTATCACATAGGCGCTCCGATATTCGGAGGTCGCGTCGGCTCGCGGTATAACCGAGATCATCAATTTCGTGTTTATCGATGCTACGCCACGAAACTGGTCAAACACTTTCAGAGTATGCACACATCGAGTACAAATGCGTCAGAGAAGAGATGCATGTCAGTAGAAATGACTCGCACCGGTGAGAGGGCTGAAACGCGGTGCGAAAGGGCTGAAAATAACCTGCGGTGTTGCTGACCCCTCGCTAACGGCCAGTCAGCATCGTGTGTAACCGCACCAAACGATACGAGCACGTGAATTAGTAGATTCTTGGCCGGAAATCGCAGCTGTGGAAGGTCAATTTTAGAGAGCTGATCATCTTGTTCCAGTACCAGACGTCCAGTTTATTTGATCGCTCAAGCGCGTTACGTATTTGATTCCTTTTAAACTTTCCCCCGTTAAACGAGCCTGAGTCGATTCGGCGATTCGAATTCGATTGTAACTGGAGAATTATCGAGTTTGTGTTTCAGATCTACGACGTTAGATCTGGGACCATACGATTCGCAACTTTATACCACTACGATACCAATATGAGAAATCAAAGATATCACGCGGCTGATATCGATTAGAATACCGTAACTAACCTTGGTCTTTTTGTTAAGAATAAAGGGCAACGTGAATAATATATGATAATTGTATCTTGTAATATCTGAATATTAAACAAATTTGAATCATATTTTAACGAATGTACAGCGAGATAAATCTGTGAAAATCGTAGAGATACAAGCACACTGTGCCAAGTTGTTCTATTTTCTAACAAAATGATGCTGATTTTCTGACCGCTATCCAACTAGCTAAACTGGAAGTTCTTGGACGACAACCGAATGAAGCGATCGATCATAATAACCCAAGCTCTACGAAAACGATGACCAATGTAAGAAACGAAAAAAAGGTAGATAGTGACGTTGCAGGCTGAAACAAAGGAAAAAACTCGACCACGATATAAGAAACTGGTTTACCAACGTAAAAAGCTTTTGCCCGCAATGGAGTTTCGAAACGGCGATCCTTCGCGATTATAGTGTATAAGTGGTGTACAGTGGTAAAGAGGGGAGAAAGAGTGAAAAGAAGAAAGGACAGAAAACGATAAAGAAAACGGTATTTTCTCAGGTATAAAGTACGCGCATAAAGGCGAAGCAAATCGATGAAGATTCTTTCGTGAATCGCCAATAATGCCGTTGCTGTTGAATCTTGCTTACCAGCCATTCGACGAAAGATTATCCTCCAGTAAAACCAGAAAGGGGGAAACCGGTGCATAGTCTTGGTTAACCGATCGGAGGCGAGATAGAAATACAAATTGTAGTTACAATGTTGTATGTACAGTTCCGAACAAAAGATATTGTTCGTCCATCGTTCGAGTAGACCAGTTTAAAAGGAAAATGCTAATTCCCGAGTAAATTAAATAAATTAAACGAACGATGCGTTTTCTAGTATGAAATCATATCTTATAATATGCAAAACTCATAAATTGCAAATAATTCATATTGCAACTTCGTAAATGAAACGAGTCTTGTAAAAGAAGTCGTCCTGCTTATGTTTAATTGCTTCGCTTCTTTTCAATTTTATATTGAATTAAAATTTATGACTTTTGTAGAGAAATTCTACAAACTAAGAAATGTTACAAATTAAGAGATTAAAGAGTAAAATTCTGAAACTTGAACATCTACGTCATCGATTATGTTAAAATATTGACTGACGCCATATAATATTTGAATTATATCACAGTTTGAAGAAATTAAATTAATACGAAAGTGTATTTATATTTCCTATAGTCTACACCATACAGAGACAAGTCGACAATAGTAAAGAAAATTAAAAATACCAGACAAATTGCTCGACGAACAAAAACCATGAAATTCGAATTTTTGTTCGTCTCTTTTTATATTTGCAACATCGTAAATGAAGGTATGGAGCGATCCCCGCAATCTTAATATCATCGATCTGATCCATGACGAATCGATCGGCTGTGCATGTATCTTGTAGATGTGGACACTCGAACATTTCGCAATTTTTTTGGAGATGAAACTGCTGCATAGGAAATTGCGGTTGCACGAATGGTATGCAACGCGTTTGAAGTAGGGGAAATCGGGGCAAGTTAATATACAGGGCTTGGTTGATGTACAGAAATTATTTCGTCACTCGGTATACTTATCTGAATCGAGATGGGATAAAAAAAAATATGTCTGTTTAAGGGAACCCACAGTTTGAAAAAATATAAAAATATCTTTCTGTTCTTACTTTGATAAAATTTTGCTTAATTCTGAATTGTAAAAGTACGTAAATTTTTATTTCCAAATGTTGATTGCCATCGAAGCATCGAAGTAACCGAATGTTAAAATTTCTAGTTCATGAGGAGGATAATCTACTGTTTATCTTTTTCTCCTGTTTAAAAGCTACTTAATTTGTGTCTCTGTTAGCATGTACAAATCAGGGGTGATATACATATCAAACCCTGATATACAGGGTGGTTGGTGACTAACTGGTGATACAAGCGGAAAGGGGGTGATTCTACGCGAGAAAAGAAGTCGAAAATATAGAATAAAATTTTTTATTTTTTTTTTAATTTTTCCATCGAGACAACGATCTACAGTGAGATCCGCTATAAAGTACCGCACGCGTACCGAGCGAAAATTCAAAGTCGATTTTCTCGAGAACAAAGCCGCAAACGAAAAATTTTTATTGTATATTTTCGACTTCTTTTTTCACGTAGAATCACCCGATTTCCGCTTGTACCACCAGTTAGTTACCAACCACCCTGTATATCAGAATTGGCAAGTATGTGCTGGTGGAATGTCATCTAGCCGCAACAAGCTGTCAATGATGGCGGCTTATAGTCTGTCACGAAACGTTACATCCACCTTGACGCTAGAATCAAAGCTACGCGAAGGAATTCCTTTTCTTTAGCAACTCATAAAAACGGACAATGCAATTATGGTTTCATTCATTGAGTTGTTTGATTTAGATCGCTATAGTTTGTAGCGCCAGACAGTAGCCAATACGATTAATCGATCGACCCGGTAATTCTGTTAATAATTATTATAATATTTAAAATAATTTGTATAACACACATAAAATATATTAAAAACATGTAATCCGTTAATGATTGCGATCACTATTACAGTACTTAATTACAATTCGCAATATTCCGCTTTTTCATTTCTTAATTTTAATTCACGACAATTTATCTTTTAATTACTCACCGCGAGAAACTTGTTCAACACTACTTTCACTTGTTCGATAACATCAAGTCATGAGAAACACCGAAAATGTTTCGCATCTTCGAAAGCGAATATGACAAGATTAATCGTTGATAAATAAATGATAGCCTTGCGATGGTAATAAGTTTGTACATCTGGTTTGTTACGTTATAAGGATATAGAATTTCGAATTAAAACGAAATCGCGAATTTTCTACCGAAGCACAATCTAGCACACATCAGAGACAAAATAAGGAGGATTATGAACCTCGTAAGGAACGCATTATCATCACGAGTCGTATTACGTATTGATTTTTTGAAAATCATATCAGGTAAGAAAAACGCAAAATATATTGTATATATCGATGATATTACGGTGTTTACCTGATTGCAGTAGATAGGATCTAAGTAGGGTCTCATATTTTTAATTAAAATCTTTTTTCCATGTAGTTAATGACGCACATACACGTACTTATGGCATTACAGATACGAGAGAAATAAATATTTTAGTATACTTTTGTAACATTTCAATATTTACATCATTCAGTTCGACGCTTTGTAAGTGATATAATGTCAAATAAATAAAGCACACATTCTTCGTATTTAATCGTAGCATTAAATATTTTCAAAGATTTAATATAGGAAATAATGCGATAGAATGTCAATTTATTTGATATTGCTTTGTGTAAACATGCGATACAACGAGGAGGCTTCGTTTATTTGTTGCTTTTTATTTACATTCAATTCGCGGTTTCGACCGATATATGATAAACATTGCCAGAAACTATTTTTATACGAGTTCGACCGTCTGGCTACGCCAATGTTTGATATCTTCGTCTAACTATCATCTTGAATGGAAAATGGAGAGTTTAGCTCCGAGGAAGATGAATGGTATGGAATAAATTGGAATGCAACATTGCTACTTTGTCGACGAGGAGACGAACGATGTGGAAGCACTTGATGTGACGGCGGGAGGGCGAATTAGGCTCGATCCACAACGCACACTGTAAATCTAACTAACTTCATATCATTCAGTGTCTTATGATGCAACTGAATTACCGATGTTACCGATCTATGCGATTTCTGAAAAAGCAATGGCTCGAAACAAGATCTTTTCCTTACTAAAATTTCTATCACGTCGATAACTTTAACGAATACCATCTGTTGTATGAACAAATCTTAAAATGGTTAGAGAAATTCACGTAGAAGGGGCAGGGCAAACGACCAGCACTGCGCGACCAAGCGAAGATCGCATTGGCGTAACAAACTTTGAATCGCTCATGCGACCAGACGTAATTCTTACCTTAGTGTGCGGTAAAAGAACGACTTATAGCGTGATATATCGAATAGAGATTGCCATTTATAACCCGAACAAGACAGGGATCTGCCGAAGACAAGCTCCAGACATTGAAGGACTTATTTTTTTGTGTTTCGTTCGACCGATCTCATCGCTGACGCGACGTGTCTTCTTTCTCGCACACTGATCCTCTCACCTTCACTCGCGCACCATCTTTCTGATACCTCTTTTCGTGCCCTTTTTACTTTGTCGAGTACGCACGTAGCCAAGCCTCTGGTTCCGTCTTGCATAAACGACGATGCACCGGAGCTAACCACTTATCTCAATGTCATTGCACTTACACCTCAAAACCGAAAGGTTCGTTGTCTCTTGAACTTTGATTTTTATCGTCTGAAATAGGAATACTAAATATTTACGAGAGTATGGAGTAATTACGATTATTTTAGATACGTACATGAAGTTAAAATTCTCTGCACTTTTTATTAGCGGATTCAATTAAAATTAAATTAGTCCATACGATATGATCGGTCTATAACGTATAGTCTATAGTCGATACGATAAAGGGGTTTCGATAATTTCGGAGACTTTCGTATAACAGTGCCTCGAGGGCAACTACCGTATAAAATTGACAATAAAATGAACACCGTGATAGCAGAGCAAATCTTATATCTATATTGACTAATATATAATATCTATAACATTGTTGCGAACAAGTCATTCCTGGACACCTTCACAAATTTTCCCTTCGTCATCTTCTTTGCGTTACAAAGCTATAGTTTTTATCACATTACACATAAGTGAACTTCCTATGTATAAGCACTGGCTTTCTGTGATAGGAAAGCGATTACATATTCTATAAAAGACTGGTGCGTTTTGGCAGCATCTTTTCTAATAAATTATGTATATGTATATATGTATATTTTCTCATATATCTGTGCGTACTCCAAATGGCAGATCATATTTCGATCTTAAGACACGGTGGCTTGACGTTAACAACAGTCGAAGAAGAAGAAGAGACTTCGTCGCGAGTCAAATGTTGCAACGTTAATCGTGGAATTAGAGAAATAGCAATATGATTTCTCTTTTGTTTCCCACGCTGAAATTTCATGACTCTAGTCGTCAAGATCCGTTTGGTCGGATATCTAGCAGGCGATTAATCGCTTGTTTTACGGTCTGTGACCGTGTGTTGCTATTAGAAGACGCAGAGCTACAAACTTTGTAATTAGTTATGTCACCATGGTACTTAACAAGAGAAAATAATGAGTACCAAGGGGTGCAATAAATTAAGCCTTTCTTACAAGAGTAACTAGTAATGCATGGGTTAAGAAGATTGATTGCTCTGCAACTGCGTTTTCGAGGAACTGACATTTGTTATAGAATCGTCGGTGCTGACGAACGAAGACTTCGGGCAACTTTACTGTATCTTAGCATTTTTCTTTTAAAAAGTCTGTAAAATAAAGGTAAAAGCTGTACTAATACCATTCGGAAAGATCTGGACTTTTCATTTTGTAATTACTTAGAATGAATTCCAAAAAGATAATGTATCCCCTTAAGTATCATTTATAAACCGTATCCTATTATTACGCATTGCGCTACCTTCGATTCGTTGGCGCATTCGTACAGTTCCGAAACCAAATATCGAATTGTTTCATTTATAAACTAGCTGGCCGCCCGCGGCTTCGCTCGTGCAGTATTTGGATTTATGTTTATTACTCATTGTTTGAACGCCCTTTGAGAGTTGAATTTTAAGAAACGGTCCAACACACGTTTCTTTATTTTTAACGAGGCGTTGATACGCCGAATTTCACGTTTCTAACTGTAGTGGACATAGAGATACGATTATCCTGTAAGAAAAGTTTCACCCTTTTGTGTTCCTTTAGAGTCTCACTTTTATTTCCACAAATCCTTTCTTATTCCATGTTCAAATTTCACGTATCTAGATACAGCGATTTGGGCTGGGCGTTGACGAATAGATCAGTCACTTTTGTATTATATATACATACATAGAGATAATTGAAAATTCAACAATTACAATGCAAGGGGTCAAACTCAAACCGTTTGTGTTTCACGAGACTACGTGGAGCGGACGAGAACGAGGCAATCAATGAATGCGAATACCGGAGTCATGAGGACAAAAGGGTAAACGCGTGAACAAGCGGCAAAAAGAGAGGAAAAAAAGGCACGGTGACGGAGGAGAAGAAATACCGGTAGAATTTGTAACCTAAGACGGTGGCAGCATTGGCAAAAACTTCGACGTAACAGCGACATGAATGTGTAAACCGCAGCAAGGTATTTTATTCCAGAGCACAGAACAATTTACAATGTTGCATTCGTGTGTTAACATATGGCTACGAGATTGTTCTATGTTCACCGATCAGTATTGCGCGAGAATGCAGTGACCGAATCGTGCGTATACGTACGACGAACATGCGATCGTATGTGCATGTTTCCCGAAAAAGATCATCTTTGATAACATCTTATAAGTTAGCGAAGCAATAAGTAAAATTATACATTGAAAGATCAAGCAGTGACATTGATTTGGTCAAGAGTCGATATTTTGTTTCTGGAACACATTTTTATTTTAATCCTTAATCGGTATAATCGTTGCGTACATATCGTTGCTTAATGATCTTATGTTGAAATAACTTGATAATTATTAATAATTCGTGAATTATGAAAAATTTTACGAAACTGACAATATCGGCTACAATTCGTTATGATTACATCGATGAATTAATACGTTCTTTGTATGCAAATTGTAAACCAGTCCCTGCGACTACCTTTTTTTTTTTATTTAATACGAAAGTAAAAGTCTTAAATAGCAGTAGTGAATATAGTCATCTTTTCATGCCAGATTATTATGTTTGAATTATCAGAGACGATTGACGCGAACGATGTAACCTTAAACTTTGGATATACATCGATGGGACGTAATTACCATTATCGCTTCCTGCGTCTCTGATAAGACACATTCTCGTTTCTATACCACGAATCGTACTATCAATATCGTTTAGTTGAGTCGTTAATTAAATCTTGTTATGCATAGCTTCGGATTAAAATTAGCAACAAACGTAATACTCGCGAATTCAAATAAAACAAAATACTAATTAGATATTTATAAATATATTTATAAAATAAAAATATTAATCCTGCAACTAGGCTATTATACAGATTACCCGTTTAGTAATTATACACGTTTCATTATGAAACCATTCCTAAATATATTATACAAGATATAAGATATCGTTTTATATACTGGAAGAGAAATTTGACCCATCTATGGAAGAACCGTATTTTATTTGTTGCTACGAGAAATACACCGAGCGAAGTTTTCCTTTTTCCAACGATCTTTCCTTTGAAACGGTGAAACATTTTATATCCGTTTTTATAGATTTCGTCCAGCAGTACACTGTATTCTTATTTCGTATAAAAAAGATGCCAAGTAATGAAAAATTTTAAGATATTAAAAAAATGACATTATTTGCAATAACATCACTTTTCTCAATTTTTCAATTTATGGAGTTGATCGTCATGTCTTCTGAACGGCTCAAATATATATCGACGATCGTTATTAGCACCTCTACTTGTCGAATGAAATAAAAAGACTTATATGTAATTGGAATTCCAATATAATCGGGCAGTAACTGAGATTTCGTTTCAATACACAGAATTTATACGACTATACGTAATTAATAGTCTCCGGATACAGAATAATTTCGTAAGTAGAAATCCTAACGCTCGAAGAAAGTCAAAACATCGTTCAATTTCCAACTAAAGACTGACATGTCTAAACTCTGAGTGTTGTGCCATTCGAGTAACATTTTACAACCATGTGGCGTTCGTTCTTCGAGTAAACGGACACGCATCGTTTGGAACGTATTCTGCAACCTGCGAAACAATTTATGAGACGCGTATTGTCCCTACACGACGTATATATTAAGTTGTCCGAAAAGTTCCTTACGTCTTACAAGGAAATAATAGATGCATAACATTTTTTGTTTTATATTATAAGTATATTGTTATAAAGTGGATCATACATAATTCAATGAAATAATATAAAACAAAAAATGTTGTGTATCTATTATTTCCTTATAAAACGAAAGAAACTTTTAGAACATCTTAATATGTATTATGACGATCCACGCATATTACGTTTCTCGTGCATGCAACGGGTATATATAATCTACGGTAAACGAATCAAATATATACAACCATATCGGCGATCAACTATTTCTGCCGGTACAGTCGTGGACAAAACGTAGTCATCATCACAAGTGATCGTCAGCCTATCCAGTTCAACCGCGACAGAAGAGTTATATTTTGTCGCCGTGTGATTAATCATTACAATCGATATTCTTTCTTTTTCTTTTCAACCTATCCCTAACTCGCGTTCACGATCCTTATTCGTTTTGCAGAAATGACTATAATCGAGACGAAGATCAGCAATACGCGCTGTTTCGCGACCATTTGCAGTATTTGCGTAGCATCGTGTGTGCCATCGATTCGAATTGCGGGAAACGCGTGCGAAGAAAAGAGCAAGAATGAAAAGAGAAGAAACGAAAAAGTCGAACGATGTTATTAATTCGATTGCTACTCTCAAAATGTAAAGTTAGCGGCCTATGAGAAGAATTAATAAAGTAAGATTTCAAAAATACATATCTATGTACTTCTTGTATGCAAAAACTATGTAATTTTTGTATGTATTGCCGAAGAGTGGCAAAGGGCTATATGAATAATTTAAATTAGAATATTTTTCTCTAATCTAGCCTATTTTCCCAGATAATGGTGGAAGCAGCTTTTATTTAACGTTACACAACGTAATGACACGATGGCACGATACTGTTTTATCATTGTTCGAGTGACGAATATGTATTCTACAAACCGTAATTTTATAGAAAGCACGTAGTTTCGAAAAGTCGACATTAAAAGCAATAGACAAATAATTGAGAATGATCCAAGTATTCTGGCAACGAAGTGTTTTGCTCTCCCTTTATAACTGCACTAACTGTGCCAGACATACGCACATCATATAATTGATACAACTGATTGTGAGTGTAAACACCAAATGAACAGGTGACAGATAACGTTGCCAAGTACAGGTTAAGACAGTGTATAAATTTGTTGTGTCTAATACAGTATACAGTGACTAAACTTGGTCTGCGACGTAGTTATGTGCTGCATCTTTATATCATTTTACCATTATCTTAATACACTATTAGTAACAATCTTACTATACTTGTAATAGTTACTTATTATTTTCCATACTGTTTCACTGTTTCTTTTATTATATATCAATATTAAGTCGTAACGAACTAGCTTATTTGTTGATAGGACTGTACTGGCAATTACACCATTTTTAATATAGTAAGACGTTAAATATGTTATAATTTGATTACGAGTTCTTTTCTCTAAAAATATTTCTTATGTATCCTTACTTTCTTTTTATGTTTTTGACAATAATTGCTAAACTAATTTCGAAATACATTGGACAAATTATGGCTATCATTCTGATCATAAATATCATAACGATCAAAACAATCAGTGCTCAAAAAGATACTAATCAATATAGTAAAGAATAAGTAAATGTCGTTTATTAAATTGTTAAATTATCTAGCTAGAAAACAATACACTCGAAACGATAAACTTAAATAACATGTAGCTCATGTCCGATACCTTAGTATTCCACAGATTCTTGGAATCAGCAATGATTCCAATGCACGACAGCAATCGTCTAAATGCCGGCTTCGTTTAGGTACGTCTGGTATTGACAAGAATACACGTAAGACACTTGTAATTTCATACCATCTCTACCATGTAACCAATCCACATTAATCTAAAGGACTTTGACCTCGATTTGCGTAAATTCTGCAGAAAATAAGCACTGTCCACACGAACAACTGACGCTCCAGTGCTCGTCAACTTTTTTTCTTTAACGTCGTTCATGCAGATAAAGCGAGACAACACATCGCAGAGAAATACATTCACCTAGAAAACATAGTCGATCGAAGGACATATTTTGTCACATTCAACGTACTCGCGTGTACATCGATTGTAAACTGCTTTACTCAAAACAAACACAAAAAAAAAAAAAAATAGTTTTGCACGATATGATAATTTTTTTTGATATTTCTAATAACTTGAAATCATATGTAAAGTCGATTAAGTCAGCTACAGATTAATTAGATTATTTGGCAGACTATTTTTTTAGTCAAATCCTTGCAAAAATAAGAATTTACAATTAATATTGGAATACAAAACGGATATATAAATGCAAATCTAGAATTGTTCTAAAGCAAAACAAATATCTATATATAATAAAAAATCACTGCGTACCTTCGTATTTTAAATTTGCATACGATAAACATGTAACTATATACAATAAATATGAGAATTCTAAGAGATCTATAAATTATTCGTTGTTCAAGGGAGGAATTAAGAGGAAAATATATGCCCAATATATTTTACCATTTTCTTCTTCGATAGTGCACAATATTATTTTAATTTTTTTAAGACACATATAGACACGTTAAACATTCTATATGCAACGAAACACGCAATGGCTGTAAAAGTGATAAAATCTGATAAAAATTCATATTTCCACATACGTAGGTGACAATGCAATTTATATGTCACCGAAATGTAATATACATTCAACATAAATTACATATAATTGAGGGGGATGCAAGAAGACACAAAGAAAATTGAAATGCACTGGTTCGAAAACATATCTTTAAGCATCTGTGCGTGCATACGAACACGCATATGTACATAAACTTGTGTAAACGTGTAATAGTGCATATACACATGTTGGTTGTTTATGAGTAACAAAAAGCCAAAAGGTAAGATAACATAATAACTGGAAGGAAGGAAACACGTAAACCTTACAAATGGTGTGTAAGACCCGAAAGGAATGAATAAAACGGAACAAGACAAAGAAAAGAAACAGCATTTCCAAGGAAAAGGAAATATAGAGTTAAGAATAAAATAAAAGGAGACACAGGAAAGAAAGAAAAAATTGTGACAGATAAGCAAAACAGGCAAGAAAACTATCAATGGATAAACAATGTGTTTGATGACAAAAATTATATTTCTGATATTTGAAGATATTTCAACGTTAAATATACAAGATCTTTTCAAAGATCTAAATTCCATTAATATTTGGTCCTCGGTACATCGTGCAATTTTCTATCAAAATGGTATTAGTGTCTGAATTTTTTTGTGATCGACTGTATATATCTATATTCATATTTATTCAAATGGCAATAAAAGGGGATAGGTCCTCATTATTATTATTTTTTACTATAATCCACCAGTATGAGAATTGATTTTCGATAATTTCGATCTCAAAGACGCAGCACGTTCTGGAAGGCCAGTTGAGGCTAACGAACACCAAATAAAGGCACTGGTCGAAGCACATCGTCGCATAACAACACGGGAAATTGTTAAAAAATTGAGTTTACATAACTGAATAAAACTGAGTAAAAAGATCGTCTTCAATTCTCATACAAAAAAACGAAATTACATTCCAAACTACTCAATAGGCAAACTGCATCATCGAGTATCGTGTTTTTTAAAGCATCGTCCCAAACGATAGAATTTAAGTAGTTACACACTCCAGTGTAATCACCACGTTTGAAATCGTACTTATAGGTAACATTATTATTAGTAAACGTTGCGTAGAGTGATGGATGAACGTGCAATTGCATGGTTAAGGCAGGATAGTATAAATCACATTCGAGTAATGGATCGACGGATATAGATATCACAACGTCATTGATGTTAGAGAAACTCAAATCTAAGTAAGAGGCAAGAGAGTTCCGCGTATGGTTCATTTGGGCTAAACTGCAGAGACTAAGGTCGTTCACCAAATATTCGGGGGAAGACGCTGTCCCTCGAGTAAAATCGAATTCGAGTGGAATTTGACTACTCCACTTAACACAGGACTGGTTGAAGTCACGCGATATAAATACGTAATTGCTAAAATACAGGTCAACAATCTCGATAATACTATTGGAAAAATCTGAGTATAGGGAGAGTGGCTATAGACAAGAATAACGAGAGAAAAAGAGCAATGGAAAATGACAGTCATTGAAAATTAGGGTAATATATACCCAAACATAAATATAATTGTACACCAACACATACGAGTTACGATGTCAACAAAGTCGAGAGAACAAAGACGAGTTACTGGAAAAAAGAGTTAAAAGGAAAAGAGCAGAAAAACTGAGTATTTAATGGCTTGTGATCGCGTCAACTAATTGGATCAGAAATACCATTGATATACAGGTATATCAGAACATAGTGCAGACATCCAGAAGGTGTTATCACCATATTGGCGGGGTAAAATGTATATATAGTTTGAGCACTGAATAGCAATCGTGACAATAATACGTTAATAAACAGTCGTGAACTACCTACTAGTTCAGACGAAACTAATTTCATCTGCCAAATCTTTTAATCCACATGAAAATCGATAATTTTTAATTGCGCAAGATGTAATCAGATTAGTCAGAGAGATTTACGATTTAACTGGAAACAATTTGACCTAAGTGCTCCACGTAAAGATTTTTGTCACTGATCCGGCATTTATGGAATGCGTAAAATCCGTTTCTACCGCAACGACAACAATTGTCGTGGATCAATCAGCAAATTTAGTCGCAAGTAAAGTACTAGCGGGATATCGCATGTGCACACGTATCTTTCGTTGGCTATCGCACGGTGAATCCACTGGGAGGACGTTTTACGATCGTCATTTCACCCCAACCACTAATCCTAACTTCCAACTCATCTAAACTCTACGTTCACCCCTGCAACGTCCCTATTTTCTCAAGTCAATAGTTAAGAACATTTGCTGTCCTGTCTTAATTACATATATGCATTCACCTATTTAAGTGACAAATATCGTAATGGATTCTAACCAAACTTTGTGATAATTTGAAAATTCTGTATGTGATCAATGTATTTTGTGGATTTTTATACATTGTATGAATTAAATTTCATACACACTTACAAGGTAAGGTATTCGTTATAATATTTAGTAAGCAAAACAAATTTTTGCCTACGTTTCATTTAATTTATTATCTACTGATAAACAAAAGTACATAGCAGGGATTTTCGTATAAAATTCTTTGTAAATCTATATATTTATATATAAATTTATATAAACAAACACACAGCCTATATTGTTAGACAATGGATAATTTTTAGTACACCGCACTATACGATCAATTTAGTGATCAAGTATACTCTTATGATTTCATATGAAAAAGCGTATCCGAGGAAAATCAATATTTTCATAAAATTAATTTGAAAAATAACAATACTGCAAAAAGCGTGTGTTAATTAGATAGACTTAGTTAAAGAATAAGAATCAGGATTTATGTAGGAATTTGTAACGATATTTATCTATTTAATAGTAGAAAAACAGTGGCTCGCATGTCCATAAACTAAGAGAAAGATATATAAAATATTTTATTTCACATTGAACGATTGCTATAAGCGCTTTGGTTAAGTACATATCTATAAAGCGAGAACGCTAGAACGAATAGAGGCATCGTTTATATAAAACGAAGGAAAGAAGGATATCAAATATAAAGCTGATATATATATATATATATATATATATATATATATATATACACATATATATCAAGTCGTTTTTGTACGGCAAGATTCGTTTTATGACTTGCAGCTTGTTTGCGACCACATTCGCACGTACATACTCTGTTTCCAGACTTACAATCTTAATATCATCGCTAAATAATATATAAAGTTGCGTGAAGCGTATCATTAAAATGCATGTCACGTCTATCGTGATAGATTTGAACGCTGAAAGGGAAATTCATTATTTGCGTTACAAGATGTGGAATACTGCAATATCTATGTATATTGCTTATAATATATAAACAAAAATATTATGTACAGTGTATCTTTTCACACAAAATTAAAATATTTATAAATATTTTTAAATAGAAATATTCTTTTGATTGAAAGAGAAAATTTATATAAAAACTATATTTTACGATTTACAAATTATTTTAGAATATTTCTGGTTCTTTTGCAAAACAAAATGAATAGCTAATATTTAGGAAATCAAGTTTTATTGCGTCACAGGAATGTTATTATCCCAAGCTATGAATATTCCCTGTGTGAATAGAAGTAGCAAATTATAATATTTAACCTTTTCCTTGACTTCAGCTGTATTTATTTCGACCGTTGATACATTGCAACGTTTCAAAACACACAAAGATGTACAGCAGTTGTAAGAAGTTAATGTATTGCATAATTAAATTAATCTTACATTTATGGGGTTAGGTTGGTTATGGGGTTAGTAATTATATTGTTACTCACTCAGGCGAAGATTATCAACTGCACAGGTTACTTCACATTGGCTTCACGTAATTACATTTGATTTATTAATAAACTACATTTATGATATTATCGAAAAATCCATCTTTCTCCTATCGTGTGACTTAACATACTATAATACTTGAAATTTTATTCTACGCACCATATTAACAAAATTTGCTGCGATACTAATCGAAGTTGATCTCGATGGTGTTCGATAAATCATCGAGTTCGTTTGCTGCCGATAAATGATGCATTTAAAGACGCAACACTCTTCGCGCGCAAACGAACTTCTTACTTCTTACCGACGACACATGCTTTTGTGCACGTGCGTCAGTCAGATAGATTCAATCGTAAAAACTTGACGTTCATCTAAACCCGCGTGCCACCTCCATTTATCCAACCACCACTCTCCAACGAAAGACCTCTCGCTCTCCTGAGAGCCGAGTGCCCAACTTGCCTCCTCCCAGTGCCAGAGACGTGCCCCCTCCTAGCCGGTACCCGCGGGCTACCATGCACCTCGTCGGCGTGCCGCTGCTACCAGCACTCTTAGTGAGTTACGGGCCGCATGCAAGTGCGCATTAAATGTGTCGGTAGTGTGTCGTATTCGTTCCACTCGCACTTTTCCACGTTTCATCATCTAGATTCTTCTCTCAGTATATTACCAAACCATCGCTTTTCATTCGAACGTATTCCACCCGATGGAGCTACGTCAGCCGGATACTCGGCATGCTTCTTCACGCTCCTGCACGCTGTTGTGCGATGTATCGTGATATTTCTTCGCTATAGTGTTAGAAAGCTTTCCAAGAAGAGAAAGGGATTCGCATAGAGCAATACGGTCAATTTTCTATACAGACTCGTAGTCTTGTATTTTGACGGACATCATCGACGAAAAAAGATAAAACAAGAATCAATTGTAATGTATTCCAATGAAGGGAACTGCCGCTTCTCATTACATGAGGGGGAGAAGCAGAAGTAGGAGGAGAATAGAATAACACACGGGCATGAGAAAGACGACGGTACGGGACGAGACACTTGAAGTGCGCGGCGCGCAGGCGGAAGTTCGACGTGCGTTGTTATGTTTTTTGCGGAACTAGATGTGCGACGTTGTTATTTGCCACGGATTTTTCGATCTGTCGTTTTCATTTCAAAACTAGTGCGTGGTGTTAATGAGATCATGATCTTTGATTGAATTGTCTTTATCAATCGTTCGAATCAAGACAGAGAGAGAGAGAGAGAGATAATATGAAAAGACTGAGCAGTGCAACAGGCCAGCGAGACAGTGTAATAGAAACAATTAGAAAATAACAGAAGGTGACAGAAAGAAGGAAAGAATATTTGCCAACGAACCGGTGATTGCTATCGTATTACGTAGTTTTGCGTTTGTGTTGTTAATAGCAATGTGCATGCGTTGACGTGTACGTGTACGAAAAAGACAAGACGGAATATAGAAACATGTCGGTCTGCTGCGCGCGCATGTGATTGTTCTCCCGCGAAAATGCAATACAAGGTTAGTACTCATCGTATGGTATCAACTAGTATACGTATTTTTATAGAACGTGTGTAACGCGTTATTTTATCGAAAAAACTATGTCATTCGGTGGACACATAAAATTATAATTCAAGGTTATGTGTAACATAGTGTTTTCCTGACGGTTGTGGTTTTATACTTCAAGCATCAGCGTTCATTGGTTGCCAAGAACTTGAGAGTATAACAAACAATCTCGTCAGAAGCAAATTTTTACTTCGATAACATTAGGTAAGATCACGGTATTTTGTATTTCTTTTTGATTTGCTTTTGGTTTCTTTTTATTCCAGTGAAGCGTTGATCGTATCTCAAAGTAGCTATCAATTTCATGGCCGTTCATTTAGGCGTGCCGCTAAATTATTAGTTTCTGTATACGGTGGCTGAGTTAAAGTCTTTATACATATTTTGTACATGTAGCCAGATGCGTCTGAGTTGGTAATAACTTTCCCACGAATAATGCATCGCAACTATTCGTTTTCCCTTGCGCTATTGCAAAGTTTTGAAAAGGAGACACGACTGCAATATTATTGTAGCTATGTACACATATTCAAATAGATTCTTTAAATGCTTCATGTGCTATATACACTTCATGATACGTAAGAAAATTAGGGAAAATTATCATTTACGTCATATAGTAGTGTTCTACATACATATAATTCTGCATTCTATTCGTAATTGTAGTTTCAAGAAATTTGACGATTAACTTAAACGTATACTATCCGTAACAAAATTATAAAACATGTTTTGTGTTTCTTGGTCTGTTATTTACTAAAAATTGTTGGTTAGCGCTGCTCGGTGTAATAAAGTGACTAAAAAATCAGAATGAACAAGTTACAATATAATTATTCTTTTGCCGACAAAATTTTTTGTGTTTCTAACACCAGATACAACTTTTTCAGCTTATTAATAACATTAATAACATAATAACATTTGTAACGCGAAATTGATAGTGCTATATTTGTCAGCTTATCTGAATGTTTTGAGTTTTATACTACGGAAGAGTTGATTATTAAATACATAAACTAGCTTTAAAGGAGATTTAAAGCATTTAGTACATCGCATCATAAAATTATCAAAATTATCAAAGATACATCTTTTCGGAAGACATAGCGTACAGCCAGGTGTCTCACGTTAAATACATATGTATGAACTCTCAGAAAGATATCGAAATGGAAATAAAACGCTAAGTCGGAAACTATTTGTAATTATTTTACAATTTTAAATAATATCTATTTTCCAGCTGAAATTTTTACAAACAAAAAAATCATTTCTAAAAATTCTAATTACGCTTTGATAATTTTGCAACGCTATGCAATTATGTAACGATATTTATTAACATCATAGATCATATATCAGAGTGTTTTTACAGAACTACTTTGCTATCAGTTAACGTATTTAGTACAAAAATATCTCGATACTACTTTTTACATAATACTATCTATCATCAAAAGTGTTTTTTACACTTGCCACTAATATATTCTTATTTACAATTACAAAAATCTTATGCTGCTTTATATAATCGAATTATAAATACAGTTGACCTTTGACCGATCACTCACAAATCGATCTATTCAACTTGTCTAAACTTTTTATCATGACAAATAATGAGATTGAAAGAAAATGAAAAGGCCTGTATTATTCACAGACTATTAATTGTAGTCAATTTAGCAGTTATGTTATTAAGTGATAAAAAATAAGAAAAAGATGCAAGAAAGAAATAGACAAATGAAGAATATTGAAAGATATCTTTCATTTATTATCGTAATCTTCAAAACTATCTGTATTCTTAGCCATTTAATGAGTAAATAGTACAAGTAATGTGTGTTTTCTCTTCTTTATTACTTTCAAGCAGATTTCTTTTTTAATTATGGGAAATATTTTGTGTTTAACTAATTACTAATGATATTAATAGATAATTAAAAGCAGATATAATGTTAAAATTTAGGAGTAGTTTCACCAAAGATAAACACACTTATCGTTCAGTCAGGTAATAAAGTTTAAAAGACAATACTATGTATTGTTTATACCCAACGTTGTGTATAAAAGTTAATTTGTTTAATGATGCTTTTTTTTTAATTTACTTTGCTGTAAGTACACAATATTTTATTAATAGCATAGAAACTAATGCCTGTGATAAATAATAGATTATTGTAGATTCATTTTTAAGGAGTAAAAAGCTACAGACGAGCAGTCGTCACGTATTTGAATCCCGCATTATTCAAAAGTTAAATATAGTTTTCAATGTTTTGAATATCTTGTGATTGTGTGTCGAATGTAATAAATATGTGTATGTTAGTTATTATAAATTTTAGATACATAGGTTTATGTTGCATTACAATATAGACGGCTAATGAATGTATGTATATCAAAAAATGTATCGCACTAACTGTAGTATATCACTTTTGTATGTTTGTCATCCTATTTTATCCATATTTGTTAACCATATTTGTTAACCTAGTTTGTTATCCATATTTGTTAAGCCATTGACCGAATCATCCTTTAACTAGAAATTTCTGATGAAAATCTCTTTCAAACAGTTACAAAACTAAAAGTTAATAAAAATAAATCTGTTTTAGTTAACAAAAGCGAATGTTTGTTTCACCATTAAATATTATAACGATTATAATGTACGTATTTCGAATATCTTATATATTACATAGATAAATATAGATAACTCATTTACCTCGGTTAATAGGTTAAACCGGGAGAAAATATTTCCTGATAAACATTTTTGCCCTATTGTTCGTATCGTATCATCCCTTACTAAACGCTGTTGGAGCGTAGCTAAGTTGGAAGAGAGCAGGGACGATTAATCATGGTCTTGCCGAAACGAAGCGAGAATCTGCTGAATGTATACCTAACATGGCGCAACATGTATTTCTTGCCTCTGAGAGTGCGGTTTTTCGATAGAGTGAATCTTCACGGTGAAGATTCATTGAGAAACAAAAAGAAAGAAGAACCGAAAGAATTAAACTGGTGGATATATAAAAGAACAAAACGAACGAATGAAGTATTCGATACGCGTTTCGTTCGAAATTGGCCGATACGGCTTGATATTGCAGAAAGAATCAAAGAGGAGCAAAGGCAGTCGATAAGAAGATTGCGACGTCACTTAAATAAATTTCTGCTAGTGGTTTTTGATATTGTATGATATATCCAAATCGCATGATAACGATAAAGTAAAAAAAAAAGAACCGATAAGTAAAAAATCGTAAATACAATTGAAGGAGCATTTTCTTTTTTGACAATTTTATAATTTTTCGTCAGATTGAACAATCGAATAATTTATAATTTGTAAACATTACTCGTAAAGTCTCATTTCTTTTATTAACAAACTTGTTATCGCTATGCAAAGATATTTATTAATACTAACAATTAGTGACTTGTAAAATTTCGCTAACAATACTGATTGAATTGTGCAAGACAGCCCTGACCGTGTAAAAATATACCTTTTCTATTGTCACTTAATTGTCGATGAAGTAAAAGTAGTTTTTTTTAAATATAAGATTCTATTTTGATTCGAAATTGTACTTCAGAAAAATGTAAATAATGTTGGTTGATACAGTAGAATTTCTCTCTTTATTTATCTGAACGATTTTGATTTTAATTAATGCCCGGTTTACTGAACTACCGATTAAATTTATTTATCTGAGCATAAATACCTATTGAACGAATAATCATAGTTATTTTCTGTAAAATCGTTGTTTCTCATTCAATAAACATTCAAAGAGGATACAAATAATGAAAAGCTGTAGTTATACATTTATTTTATATTAATAAATTTTTAATATCATATTCTTGTAGTCAAGGATATCTCAGAACACAGTCTGTTATCAGAACTGTTTTTTTATGACTCTTGCAAGTAATTTCTACAGATATTTATAGTGTGTTTTAATAGTGATAAATCACATTTTAAGACAAAATCTGGTAAAATCAGTCTTCATATTTTTGAACAAATATATATATATACATACTTTTACGTGATTGTCGCGACGTGTACCAACAAGAAACATAGTTGGCGTTGGAGAAGACATTGTTTATTTTGTGACCGTTGCAGAACCGCGAAGAAGGTTACTCGTTTGTTTCCTTTTATTGGGCTGGATCACCGCCGGCACCTTTGATGCTGGTACCCGAATTATGTATCATTTCTATGAAAATGGAAAGGTTATAACTACGAAGAAGCCAGAGAAAGAGGAAAGAAATAAAACGGTAGTTCTGTGACACTTTATGTTTCCGGATTCTTGTTTTACCGGTCTATTAAAATATAATGTTATTTTCTCCGAAAAACGTTACATGTTAAGGCTTCTTTGTTATCTGAAAGAAATTGTAACGAGTTCGTGCAAAATGTTTATACTATGTCCAATGTTAATGGACAAAATTCAACCAGATAAGATACTCGCGGTATAAGATATTAAAATTCTTTATTACCTTATTTTGTTCTTGCTCCTATTTGATACTCGCTACTTTACGCTTCTTTTATGTTATTTTTACTAACCGTTCCACTGCGACTAACCGTTCCACTGCGCTTCCTGTCGCATTGTTTTTTAATAGCAATAATTGTAGGTAAGAAAATACGTTCCAAAGTATGACGATTATAAACGCATGAAAAATATGTGCACGGACAATTGAGGGAGATCTTGAACTAAAGTGGAGTATGTACCTTAGTGTATAGATACATATATGAATTTAATTGTAATTCTAATTTAATTTATCAATTTATTATTATAATTCTTTTAATGGAAACAATAAAGAATAAAATAAGAAGAAATAAAAAATTAGCCTTTGACTTTTACAGACAGGTATAAAATTTAATGTGACGTTTACTATATTGTGTAAATTAACGAATAAAATGTCTTTATTAGTGGAACACTCCAATGCTAAATATTTTAGAATACCTGATTTTCTGAAATCGAAGCACTTATGCAACTGAATTGAAAGTTTTCACTCTTAAATATGGAAGTAGACTAACGTTTATGTATACAAGATACAAGCAGTTATCGATCCATATGTGTATCGTGGAAACCGAGACTAGCATGTATTTTGTAACTTTGTTCAATGCGATAAGATAACTTTTTTTAACGATTCCACTATTGATAAAGATTTTTGCAAACGTTATTTGTAGTCATCGAATCACAGATAAATAGAAATTTTCGAAATTATTTCATAAATCAGCATAATCCATTATCACTATCCACCAGCATTTCGCAAAGTACTTCGTACAATATTAATTATAAATAAAATAAAGAATTTCAGTCCATAATTATCGTTTAGAAGATTCTGCCATTTTCTTTGAAATACAATATATTTTCCTTTAAAAAATCATTGGTCCTTTTTGCTTTTTAATACTAATCTAGGTAATGTACCAGTTTTAAAAGAAATTACGCAATACAAAATGTTATATTACATAATACAATTTTATCGTTATATTAAATGTGATTTTAGCTTACTAATAATATAATTTGCAGTTAATTCACAGTTAATAATATTCTGATTTCAATATAATCCATGATAGCTACCTATTTATGTAATAGTTCAATTTATAATATATAATAGTTCTATTTATAATTATACAATTAGTACAAATGCAACGAACTCTAAAAAAGCTACAAGGCCCAAGACCAACTATGTGCTATATGTATCAATGGAATTATATATGTACATTACATATGAAAAATATAGTTTAAAACTATAAAGTTCATGTTTCCTTTACATTAGAATAAAGCAAATTTACCAAAGAACTAAAATTAAATAAGAATTTATTTATTAAAGCAGACCTGAATTTTATATTTTTAAATTCTTTACGATGCATCTGACGATACATCTGAAAACATTTCCGAGACGCATTATCATTCGGTCAGAATAAAACTGAAAGCGACTTACTTGACTTTATTAACATCTAATATCGTTGTGGCCTTCACCATTTCATCCGATGATTTTTTTTATATAGGACAATTTATAATCGTATATTAGACTGTATGTTAGATACTTTGCGGTTAATAATTTACCTGTACCTCCCGTGTAAGTTTCCAGCTCCCGGTTTGTACATGCCGTACTTTTTCAACGAGTAAACTAACTGCTTAATTGAATTCTGTAAATCTTGGTTTTCCTCGATACGCGAATAACGGGTCAGACTCGAAATATTCTCTGGTCACTGGGCGATCGGAGCTGACGCGCTGATTTCCAACGACTGCACGTTGCCAGTCGAATTCGTCGCCAAGCTCTTCTTCGTTGCCGCCGTTGGTATCTTTTTTCACAATAAATCAATTTTTTTATTGCACTATCACTCATCCTCGTACTATCGAATCGTCTAAAGTCGTCGTGCTCGTGAAAGACGCCTTTAACGAAATTAGGAAACTACCAAAACTCAAATGCTCCTGCTTCGGTCAATAGAAGAACCAGAAATAAAATAAACGTGCCACTCGTTCGTGGGTTTAACGTACCTTAGTACGTACTATGAGTACTTAAATTGATCAATGCTGAATCCTACGACGACGGACTAGTAGTGCTTGTTGATTGGCTATGCTTCAGGATTATAATGTGTATCCTGTGAATGATTACTATGCAAAAGTCTGTGGCAATAATAGCAACAACGAAAACTTGCACAATCTCTTTTCTGTAGATCTTTCTGTAGATTTTTAGCTCGGATGTAGTCAGAGTTACGTTCTATAGACACGAAAAAAGAAACTACTTGTGGGAAACTGTTATGCTATGTAGTTACACATTGTTCGTAATATATGTAGGCATATATGTACATACAGGTCATATATGCTTAATATTCAATAGGTTCCAGATTTCAGCCGAAATTTCTGTTAAAGCCGCTGCTACATCCTCTCTAAATACATACTTGATAATACTTTTGTTTGGTTGTATAGCATTAGCACTAGTTCCATTTCCTATTGTATCTTTTCGATAAACCACCGTCTGCCGTTTCTATTAACCATTCATAAATTCTGGCAGGAAGCTTTTATTATGCAAGCATCGAACTTCGCGTTTAGCTTTTCTGTATCTTGACATTCATGCTATTTTTTCTTGTCGATGCTACTGTTTATCTCTTGATACATGTTTCTTTCTTTAAAACGAATTTTCTCATTTTTTTTTGTTTTTAAACGAACAGCGAAATTACTGTATATAGACGATGTCAGTTCTCAATGTTATAATAATGTAATATCAATTAATGGAAGTTTTCAGGATACTTTTTCATATGGTATATATTATTAAACAGAAATAATAATAATTAAAGACAAATACCAACGTTCAGACATAAAAGAAGTACCATGTGTTTAATGTGGCGACATTTGATTAGACAGTTCGGTTGTATAGCCTATCGGAATTTTTATCATTACTAGGTATTTCAGTGAAAGGTAAAGTTGTTCAATTAAGCGGTCTTTCGTCTAGCTGGAAGTAAATGCATTGGTACAATTAAAAAAATATTTCTAGATAACACTATCTACCATCATCTCAATTGACGAAGTTTGAACCGCGACCTTTTGGGTCGTCAATTGAGTAGACTTAACGTAAATAATCAATGTAATGCAATGACATTGATGCGACGAATAAATTCCATGTATAGATATAATTGAACGAGATTGTTATTATAATCTTTTATAATATTTCATACATTTTGTATTATATATAACATTTTATAAATGCCACTATCACTGTATTTTTAAAATAAAGTAATCCTTTACGTAATACATGTATCGATCGTGGAAAACGTCACAACCTTTCGGATCTTTTTATTCTAAAAGATATATTCTCTCTTTTTCGGTATAACTCCTAGTAGCTCTCGTAGATAGTGAAACATTAATTTGATTATTTGTGGCACGATCTCACTTACTTATCTACAAAAATCCTGTCTTTTTTCATGTTGCAGAATGTGAAACTCGAATTGGATAGGAACGTACGGTACCGAGGATCGATTCTCCGCACCTCGAACGAATGATACATGTAATGTACATCCTTTCGACAAGCATAAAATATTAGAAGATTAACGAATCGACAGCCTAGCGTAGAGCTGTACTTGGAGCATCTCTTCGAAATTATTCTTTGTGACGAGAAGACTTCGAATCGAGGTCACTTATGTACCGTGAAGAGAACGAGCAAAACAGAACCGCAAACCTGGTTCCCCAGCAGTCAAATGGTGCAAACACGTTTGAGCATCTGGAACATTCGCAGGACAGCATGGAAAACGGGGACGAGGTGGTTTCCACACGAGTCCAAACGGACGCATCGTCGTCCACCAACAGCACGCCAAGACCACGTGCACCACGAAATTGTGCCCGATGTCGCAATCATCGGCTGAAGATCACTCTAAAATCGCACAAGAGGTACTGCAAGTATCGTTATTGTAACTGTGAGAAGTGCAAGATCACAGCCGATCGGCAACGAGTGATGGCGCAGCAGACGAAGCTAAGAAGACAACTGGCGCAGGACGAAGTCAAAGTCAGAGCGGCAGAAGAGGTTAGTCTTTTTCTTTTTCTTTGTAAGTACACTGGCGAGCATATAGATAGCAATATTTTGTTTTCATAATTCGTATAAAATATGTACCGTTTATTCCTAAAGTAATATTATTACACTATAAAGTAAAATATTTGCAAAGCTGTAATAACTAGTCAAATAATAAGAAGTGTTGTAGGTAAAAACATATCTGAAATGTATGAATAAAAAATTATTCGCTTTCTTGTTAGAAAGTATTTACTTACACCTATTTATATGCTTGCTAAGTATCTTTGTGAAAATATTTTGTTACTCATATTAGTGAGATGCTTTTATTTTTTTGAGATTTTTTTAACATAGATAGTTTTTGAATACTTTATGAATTCTATGAATATCTCTTCTATGAATTTTATGCTATGTATACTATGAAAATATCTCTTTTCTAAATTTTACGAATTCTATGAGTATTCATCAATATTTGTGTATCTGTACAAATTAATTGAATATCTATACAAATTAAGATAAAATGCAGTCAATTCTTCTTAGATAGAATTATGTATTTGATATTCATGAGTTCTGTTCAGTTTAGAGTCAAAATGTATTTAATGGCTCTGATCGGAATTTCAAAATCTATAGGTTTCCTATTGTCTTTATAATTTTGTATTATTGCAGTAGATTTAGGATTTTAGATCTTTCACTACGCAGAATTGTATCGATATCCATATATTTCAATATTTTGTGTGTTATTAAATTGTAGAAATTGAAGAAGACGAAAGTTTGGAGATCATATGAAACAGTAGGTACATTTTTAATTTACATATTAGAAATACATACAGAATTTAAAATTTACGATATTATTTAAGATATAAAAACATCAATTTTTTATGTCTGCTTTCTACAATATAATAAACAGTATGTACTTGGTAACAATGTAAATTGAATGTTATACATATATCTATACATGCAATATATTTTATTTACTTAGTATGTGAATATATCAATTAACCACTATACATATAAGAAAACATATATAGTTGTAACTATGGTAAAATTAATTGGAGCTTCATTAATATCATCTAATTGATTGTAGTATATATAACACTAGAAATAAAAGTTTCATGCGATGTTTTATAATATTTGAATGAAGGTGGAATTTTCATTCAATCACGTATAAAAACACAACTTTAATTCATATATAAATAACAACTATTTTTTAGAAAATTTACTTTAGAGATATTAACTAATACGTAATTTGGGTCTTTCTCTATTAAAAAGATTGCACAAAGTGACAAACTTTTACAACAAATTTAAACAATTTAAAGGAAATTGAAGAAAAGTATTTTTTAATTTTCCTAATCAAAATTAATCATTTTTATCGATAATTTTGTAAGTAGCTGTATTTATATATATATTTCCGTGTTTTCATCTTGCTCCATATACAATAACATTCAAGATTCCGCGTTCCATTTGAAATTGATGAATAGAAGGTATCGTTACTTCATATTCTCGTTTCACTTTTCCCGCCCAGACGTTCTAACTGTCATCACGTCTGACAAAGAGAGTAGGCCAGATTGTATAAATCTCACGGGACATGCATGCCTTTCAGAAATAAATCATCTGATTAAGGAGTACATTATTGGTCTGAACCTTTGAATCGCTGATACCGTAATTGCACGAACAGAATTGCGAGAGGCTATGATTATTTCGTATATCTTCCCGCTCTTAACACCTGGTTAGGATACTTGTAATATAAGGAAAATTGCTATTATGTTTCCTGTATAGCTCTCAGCTGCTATAATTTCAAACAAGTCGCCTGTATCTTGTCAATCCTCGATCGTAATTGATCTTTCCTTAACAGGTGGATCCACTGCCATTTGGTGCAGAAAACGATCGAGTTTCGTCTATTCCTCAGCCAGCTATAAGTATCGAGGGTAGTTACGATAGCAGCAGTGGCGATTCACCGGTCAGCAGTCACGGTAGCAACGGCATACACACTGGTTTTGGTGGTGTCATCAGTATTCCTCCTTCCAGAAAATTACCGCCGATGCACCCCCATACCGCAACGATCTCCCACTTGCCGCAGTCGCTAACCAGTGAGTAGTAATAATCTTCCTACTATTATTCTATCTTTTGAGCATGCATATCGCTATTACGTACAATGAATCAGTTTCTAATATTGTGTATATTGTATTAATGATGTCAATGTATTTTGCTATAAACTTGCTTTCAAATAGAATATGCTTAGAACGATGTGCATAGAATTTGATATCAGACATTTATAGAGGTGACTACATAGCAAAATATTACTGCAATATATTTTACTAAGAATAAACTGCATTTTTAGTTTTTTGTGTAATAAAACCGCAAACTTCTTTAATGAAGCTTTAAAAGTTTCATTAAATATCACGCAAGCGCGTAATAATCAAGGACTATTGTTTGAGAAGCTCGTTTCGCTAATTCATTCGTTCTTCAACATCTTCCGAATCACAGAACATAAATTACCATTAAAATTTGAAAGCATCCATTAACACAATATTTACAATACGGGATCGTAGTATGGTTCACCCTCCATTTGCATTACTAGGTCATTCTCGAGCAGTAATTTTAAATAATTTTCCATTGTTTCTATATTTTTGTTTAAATTTCGCTCTGCTTAAGAAAAATAAGGTAACACGAAGGAATAAAAAACTATTGGATGATATTCTAGAAACTTGAAAAAATATTTAAGAATTTTTTGGGATTTTTAAAACGTAAAATCCTAAAAGAGACTGCATGGACTTAAACGAACCAGTATGCAGATGATGTCAGTAAAAATAAGATTACAGACGGAGGGGATGGGTATGGAAAGGATACATTTAATACGCATGCTCATAACCTATTTACTTCGATATACTTGCCTGTTGATAAATATACATGTAATGTGTACGTAGATATGTACACATTGAAAACTGGGATTACCTACCTGTTGCTTGCGTTGACTTTCAGCTATGACTTTGAGCTCCCCTCTGCTTCACCTATGAAACTCACCCTCCATACATAGAGCAATTAGTTTCTATTGTTTTCATTATCTCGAGCTCAATAATAAGATCGGGAGCATTACTATTATACGTACTATCACACATCTCGTTTCATGAAACGTAAAATTTGTTTATATACATTAGTATACATTATATTGAAAGTGATGGATTTCAATCCCATTAAATTATTCCAAATTCCATTTAACACATTAGCGCAGTACTGGTTTAAATTGTATGCGTTGTTTTGTTTGTTTCGAGTTTCTTTAAATCTCTTACATTAAAATAAAAATAAAAGTCCCTTAATACATTTTTTATACGGTTTTGATTACTCTGCTGTGCTTCGAATAATTTCCTTAATCGCGATAGCGTTTTACGAATACTTAAATTATATTCAAAACTGAAACGATCATTCTCTTGACAAATTGCATAGAAGTCGAAATTTCGTTGATAAATTATTAGCCGTAGGTTATTTTAAAGTTGTTATAAATCAAACTGTTTCTGCGTATTTTAAGACGTACATGTATACCGACCGCTTATATTATTGCTAATTGTATCCTCGTGTTCATTAATTGCGTGGCTGTTGATTAATTTGGTTTTCAGTCTGACTTTCCAAATATTCGTAATTCTAACCTGATAAGTAAAATCTATTTTTGGGTAAAGGAGAGATAATTGGATAAATGAACCGAATCATAAATTTAATTTGCATTTTATGTTTGATATATTTTTATCTATATATTTATTATATCGTTATATCTATTTTATTGATCCGAATTACATTTAAAATAAATCTGATTGTTTTGTAAAAGATATTACGAAGAAGTAATGAAGACATTTTATTACTTGAGAGGATGCATAAAGTGTGTGAATCGTTTACTGGTTAAAGAGCAATTGGTACTTTCTCGTTGCTACTTTCACATATTTGTATCGCGTGCTTTTGATAGATAATCTTATTTCGCTTAAAACAGTGTACGTACATACTACTTATAAAGTATAAATGTTCAGATAGTTTGAAGCTACTACAATTGAAAACAATCTCAACTACTTTCTTTCATCTCGCAGTTCCAACGTGTCAATCTTTAACCATTGGAAACTAGCGCTAAAACGAAATAATTATAAAAAATTAACGACTAGATAAGAAGACCTCCCCTGTTGGAAGACTTTGAAACAAAGACCAGTATTCAGTAGTCGTTGTCAGAAGACTATTACTTAGCTGTGTATGCATATACGAGATATTATATCGATTGCAATTACCGTATAAAATATTATTTGAAGACGTTCAGTTAATGAAAGATCATTATTCTTCTCGAACACAATTCGACCACTATATTCCACTTCCTCGAATCGAACGTTTGTTACTGATTACCTATAGCTTTCGCGTCTTACGACTTTGACCGACGTCATCTTAACGACGAGAGACATAAAACGGACCAACTGGAGGAAGAATATTCTTATGGACCGAATCTTCAACGACGTAACTTCAAACAGACTACTATTAACTCCGTTTTACAAATGAACAAGCTTTTAGAGCGCAAATTTCAGATAGAGTAATCGATGTGTCTGAGTTTATAAATTGAACGGTTCATAACGCAAACGATTCTTGTCTATGTTTGATTGTAAAAGAAAAATAACGTTTTGTAGTATCTTTAATCTTTCTTCGATAGGTTTCACTATTGATGAGTTCGCGCCAATAAAGAGACCCAAAAGAAACTCCAATATTTAAATACACTTTCTGTAGATAATTTATTATAATATCGACTTGCACCATGTTGCGAGTCTTCTTTCTGAATACTAGAATAGTTTTTTTTTATAGAAGATCGAAAAATTTGGCAAGAGCCGTGTTCATTGAAATACGATTCTCTTTAATTGTTAACGAGCTTTTCTAACGTGTTGTAACAAAATTATAACACGCGTCCTTCCACGCATATGTGATAATTTTTAAGTAACGATGTTAGAAAGTTGAGAAATTTATGATCGAAAGCGATCTTCGATTCGGAGATTCGGTAGCTCTAATTTGAACAAAAGCCTCGGAACGCTGGGTATAACCGAACGAACGTACTTATAACGTCGTTCACAGTGATCCCAACGAAATTCAAGCCACTCTTTCACTTGACAACCCGACCGAATGTTAACCCTGGGTTTACGAGCGTCCCCATTGGATGGTGAGTCGTTCGAAGCCGGCTAATATAATACGAACTTATAACCAAAGCCGAAACCTGGGAGCTCGCTCTTGCTTTTACGATCTGGCTCGTTTTTAAAAGTTATCGTTATTTTGCTCGCTTTCGGATGAAATAGTTTGTTCACGGACGTAAACGGTTCGAAGGAGGCTAAAGTCTGCGTGCGGACAAACCACACTAAAGTCGAATTGACGCGCCACCGGCTTGTTCCGATCTGTCTAGACGGATCTCAGCACGCGTCCCCTCACAATATCTCAACGAGATAATGCATGGACATGATGCTAAAATTTTTTACGAGTTTGAAACAACAATCAGCCACTCGTAACTAAATTATTTCCTTTCAATGTTGTACGTTCGTTCATTCGTGAAGAAACTCCGATGTATGTTTTCTTTACCTGTGTACATATATCGATACTGCGTTCTGTTTTAATTCAGCTACCGATGGTAGCCAAACAAAACTAATGGCCAATTTTGTTTCAGTAACGTTGTTTTGCTTATCGAGCTACGTTCTGATAAAATGAAATGAATCCTTATTAGAAATAAATTCAAAATACGGGCTTGATCGATATCGCATTGATCTATGTCGTTGTTCCGTGGTCCTTGCATGGGACCCGACCGATCCAAATTTTATGGTAGTCGTTCTCATAAAGAGTCATAAATCTGTTAATTGATTTCCAACTGACACGTTTCCACAGATCCACGATGATGAAATTAATACAAAGGGAACGGCATCACTGTATCGTAGTTGGTAATGGAAAAGTGGCATGGATCCAGCGATATCATGAAAGGTTTGGTAGAAGCGAACGGAGCATAGGGAATCGTTCCTTTAGAGCAGGGGTGATCATAGCGAGTATATGGGGTTGTAAAGTCGGTCTTTACGAGCTTGCACTTTGAAGGTATCGAACACGAACTTTTAATAACGCGTGGTTCGTTGTTACGCCGAAGAAGGATATGTTTGGTGAAAACGTAACGTCAATTCACCAACTGTACGTGTACAGAGGACGTTGCGTCGTCGCCATTTTGAATCCCATGTGAAGTCGTGCGTCTCGGCCATCTGACGCGTGACACTTACAACTTGCAACTGCCTGTTCTCATAGTTACTTCTCCTTTTTAAGGGGTCTTTTATAAATAGTGTCCCTTTCTTTCTCTACTTTACAAAACACGCATTTGTCAAGTGAGTACGTTGAAAAGCATTTAGTAAAAACCCGTGAACTTCATTGAGAATATTTCTACTTTTAATAGATAATAAGAGTCTTTTTCATACTAGCATGATGCGCCGTAGAGATAGTAACTTCTACGTTTGTTTTACCGAATAAGCATGTCAGAGTAGATTCTATTTACGAAACAGAGCTTTTATCACATCACATCATGAATTCCAGGTAACCCATGCGACACGAAATATATGGAATATTTTAAAGCGGACCGCGAGCAGAATTTATTCGCTCGTGATAATATTTTACAAGCGAGATAATTTCTGTATCGAGTAATTAGTAGTTCCGTGCGTGCAAAGGGACTTGTGAAATACAAGAGAGAAAAAGGCATAGTAAGTGGCGTAGTATGGGAGAAGTAACGTACGATCTTCATAGGCAGCTAGCCTGAGTTTAATCTGTCAATAAAATCAGAGCATGGTTCTTAACGTACAGCAAGCGTTTGATCGATTGTAGTAGAGATTAATGTTCAGAACTAGATCGTGCAAGATCTAGTTGATTACTTAGCAAGAAACATTAATTCTTCGAATAACATACACGATTTCTACAAAGATAACACTCCTGATAATAGGACGGATTTAATGCTTTTTTTTAATGCTTCCGTCTTCGTGTACATGTTTCTTCCAGCGTGTTCCAACCATCGTCGTACGATGCTGCCGATCGGTGCGGCACGTTAGCATAATGCAATTAGGAGACCATAATATATACGTAATATAGACATACATGTATGATGTTATGTTTGTCGAATATATGTGTACCGGCTTAATTCTTGACCAAACATGTTCAAACTCAATTTTCCCCAAGATAAGATTTAAAACGCAAAACTTTTATGCTATATTTGCGAATATAAAATAACTTTTGTCGATTCTCTAATCCTGTGTAGCTACGAATTATGAATTTCGAAAGATTTGGAAATTCACGTTATGTTTGACAATTTTTTAAACTCGATTTCTTCGACAATAGTTTCCAATACGATTCAGTTATTCTTGATTTCCCCTTATTTTGAGCCGTAGAATGCTCGTCGAATGTCTCCTTAATTTCATTTGTACTACGATGTACAATTTACGATCGTACTAATATCGATGGGGAACTCGAAACACGAGTTTACGCTCGAGTTACTATCTTTCTAAGAATACGAGTACGATAATCGAAATAGAACGGTTTTGTGGTTTGTCTGAAAAAAAATTTTTCACTTTTGTCACGAAACTCTTGAAATTTTTATGACTTCGGACCTTCGCTCGTAACAATCACCTTCTCGAAATCCTAACTCGTAAATCTTTGTATCGGGCCGGAGTCGGCTCCTTTCTTCCTTTTCAGCTACCGCGATCGATGACGTACACATTGACCACTTACAAACTCTCATCAATTATTACCCTTTTATAGACCTTTGGTACGTTGAACTAAACGCCGAAGGGGTAGCCTCTCTTATTACACGAAATAGCATGGCGCAGTGTTTTCAGGGGTCGTGTGGCACTGTGGGGTAGCATTTACGAGTTTCTTGGGTTACCGTTCTAGTGCGTGGTGTCATGGATACAACTGAGGATAGGTCAGGACATGGAAATCCATCTTAAGCACCGTGATCCTCTCGATTTACTCGTTGAAACGATCGAGGTTGGTTTTTGCTGTAAGTGGTGTGATGAGTCAGTTTTTCGGACAAATTTATTTATCGACGAATGACTCTGTTGCATATCTCTTTGCATAATATCGTTACGTAATTAATAATTACGTTCGATTAAAATAATTTATTTATTTTCTCTGTTGTAGAGAAATGGGTTCTATATTTCAGGGCGTAAAATATCTTACGTAAAATAAATTATTTACGTAGATAAAATATTTTAAGCGACCTTATATTAGTTCAGATGAAAATTCTCCCCTTAAGTAAAGATGTACATTAATAAACAAAAAATGACATTGCATGTAGATACCTACATTCATAAAAGAGATTAGCATAGTTAGTCATATAGCGTCTTACTTTGATCGATGATAGTAGAAAGATTCCTTAATGATTTAAACACGGAACAAGTTATTGTAATACACTTACACGAACAAAGAACGCATAAGACGGGTGGTTTATGGCTTCATTGTATAAACACTATTAACAACCAATAATTTCACGATTAGTTCGGAGCGAATAATGACTGTTCCTCCCTTCACGCGAAGATACTCTGTATAAGGGGAATGCAATTTACGATTAACACTTCTGTAATACAATTTGTTTGCGTTACGCTACTACTTTGTACAATAAATTGATCGACGCAGTCTTCATAGATGAATTGTTTAATGTTATCGAACAGCTTAGACAACATAGCTCCTAGAAGCAAATTTCATAATAAATAGTTAATTTAATTGTTACGAATAATTGCATACTTTGCACATTGCATCATTGCACTTTAGAAAAAGAGCATGATCCTACGAATATAGTACTCTTTGAATCATTCATCTTTCCCCTTTGACATTTTTCTGTAATTGCAGCGGCAACGGAGTCATAGCATGAAACAGTTACGTAGATCACCCCCGTACATATAGTATAATAAAGAATGATTCTTTAATACTTTGATGATACCCTCTAACAAAGATGATAACGACTTTATAGGAATCATACTCAATTTTAGTACTCGACGCGCTATCGATCAAGCATTTTCTACAATGTTATTTCGAGTTTGATATTTAACAGGTACTTTGTACGCTTTTACGTCAGGTTCGTTACATTTTGACGGACTATAAACGAAGCTATAAGTATGCTGTAACGTTACTAATTTTGCGATATGTTTCTTAAATGTATTGCGCTTGTCGAATTAATGTATAAATTACAGAACAGTATGAATACCTATTTTGTGAAAAGGTATGTAGAAACTTTCACGGTTTCAATATTATGCATGCATTTCAATATATCAAATGCATGCGGATTCAGCGCGTTTAAAATTGTCACCTTCGGTTTAGAACTTGTGCATTTGATGAACATTGTTTTACAGTAACAATTATTCAGTTTTTATTATTATTGCATTATTTAGCTTTTGCAGCAACGTTCTCGATTTGATACCTACTACATGTTATCCTAGCTAAAGATCGTAACTGGGGAAAAGGCAGTTTCACAAACGTAACTGATTAGAAATTAGAAAGTAACTCTATAAAACTAGCAACTACTTGGGAAAGTAATTTTAGTCACTGTCAGCCACAAGTCATTGAAACAGTTCAGCAGCTCCAATTTATAATACTTTGACAATATTTTGATACGTTACATAATTAAACAAATGTGACACGTTCACATTAGTATGGTTTTGTTAATAATTTGCATTGTATGTCATAGCATTTTAACGAAATAGATTTATTCTTGTGAAATATTCTCTATTTATTCTCTAGTAGAGAGAATTATATTTATATTTGAATGAATTTAAGAAAGAAGATCAACGTTGTTACAAATAAGCTATGAAAGATCATTTCTACAGTTCTACAAAACTGATATGTACTAAAGTTTAATTTTTCCTATATTTTATACTTGTATTTTTTATATTCTTAATGTCATATTCGTTCAATTACCTGATTTAATCACTACAGCTTGCATTTTATGAAAATATCAGACAATTAAGCGTTAATAGGTCCACTTTTAGCTTCCCGTTTCATTTTACACATCGATACTTTTACTATTTTTGGACTGCTTCTTACTTATTCTCCAGCATATATAGACCAACATTAAATATTCCAACACGCTTTCTATTTTCTCTAACGTAAGTAGTTTAACTCGAACGCATATCCGATAAAGCCGATGATTTTCTTACTCCCGGCAATATAAATGTAGTGTAAAGTTATGAGTAGCAATTAAAAATTCAAACATAAGCATCTATCTCCCCAGTTGTTTCTCGTGGGCCAAGTTTTCTCGTTAACGTCGGTGCCACTTTCACGAATTACCCCAAATGCCGAAGGAATTATTCGTTGCCGCATATATTGCATCTCTGTGACGCGTAAATTCGATAGAAAGTTCTTTTATGCCGAGATGATCTCTTTTAATGTTTAGACTTCGATTGTCTGCAAACACTTTTCCCCGTTTCCTACGGATTTTAGTCCGCGTTCCAGGAAAACGTCCGGCTTCTAACCTGGACTATCCCAGGGATTCAGTTTATAACCGTAGACTCTACGAGGTTTTATTATGCCTCCCTTTCTCTTTCCCTCGGCCGACGCGACGCATCGTTACATCACCCTCCGATCCTCCTAAACGATCTTCCCACTATCGCGGATTGAAAGTTAATATGTTCATTATTTATACGTTTTGACAATTATGAGCGAAGGATTTATCGTATTTACGCGAGGATGATTGTTCATTCCTTGTTAATACTTTCAGGGCGGAATCACTTAGCTTGTGAAAGAAAGTTCTTTTTTTTATTAATTACCAATAATAGACACATGACTTTTCAAGTAATTTCGTAAAGAAGACATAATATATTTAAAAATTTGACAGTAGTTTTATTGGAAACAAATACATTTATCGGTCAATTAATTAATCACTCGCTAAAGTACAATGTTGCGTTTAGGTCAAAGAGATTCGATTGAAATATAAATTGAGATTTCTCGTTTTCAAGCGTCTATTTTCTAATACATATGTGCTATTTGATAATAATAAATGGTCACCGCTTGTTTTCTGTTATGTTTTTGCGCTTCTGCACATTTTTCAGAAGAAACTTTCCTTCATTTTCACTCCATTCGAAATCTGTACATACCAATCCACTCCATTACATTCCATTTCGTATTGGTGAAAATAAAGTCAAATTACAATTCACATTTGAAATTTCTGTAACAGCACGTGCCTAACATAAATGCACTGTGCATGCGCGTTGAATCTCTAATCAGCACTACAATCTGCCCAACGAAGCGAGACTAGAGACATTCGATTGTCTCTGATCGGCAATCAATAGCCGCAGCAATTACGATTTGTTTATGTCTACTACTTCGTCTCGTTAGACGGTTTTATAGTTGTAAATGTGAAAGAGAGATAACCTAGATTAGATTACTCGTTTGATAAACTAATAGCAACGTAAATGAACAATCTTACTCGTGGCAAGAGTTTTTTTTTTATAGAAGAAAGTATTTTTATAAACAAAGATAGAGTAGATAAAATTGGTATTTTTAAAATAATAAAATATCCTTTGAATGTCATTTATAAGTTGTACTTAAACATTTTTTCATACAAACTTTAATACATGTGTTTAATATATGTACCCACGTGTATCGAAGAAGATCGTAATAATAAAAATATTATTTTCAATATATACGCGTTATCGCGTGCGAGTATCATCAGATATTTACTTGATCTTTCCCCTCATTTTTCCTTTCAGTAAAACAAGGACATTATTTAATAGTAATAATAATAATAATATCAGAGTATCTTAGAATTCATTTCGCATACTCTTTCCGACTTTTTTCTTTTGAGCGAAATTTTCCGCTTGCCTGACTCGTTTCTAACCGATGATTGACAGGTATACAATACATGCAACTGCTGGCAAGCTGAGTGCAAAGTGTATAAATAGGTAACTGCAAGTATTTAAATGTAAATAAGAACGCGAAGCAGGTCGAAGTAAAGTAACTGCGGTTACATTTAAAGCTTTCTGTTGCTCGGCTACACAATGTATGTCACGTGATGCTACCGTAGTTACCAGAAAACTTTGCATTAAAATATCGATTGCATGTGTTTCGTCCATTGTACCGAGGCATACGTTTTTTAATATCAGATCGTTTACGTAAATACTCCATTCTAGATACAACTGCGATAAATCCATAAGTATTTATTATATACAGGCGATGAATGTTCATCAAGTTATACTCGTCAAATTGTGTTGACGTCGATTTCTATTCCTTCGAAGGTGTATTCTTTAACTTTAAAAAAAAACGATTCTATGTTTTGTTCTATGTATAAAGCAGATGTTGTTCATAGTATATATTTTGTTTATTATATCTTAGCCAATTTAACAACATTAAGAAGTAATTAAAAACTGTAATAATATACAATGAATCATACATGTATTTTACATTAGTTATATATAAAAATATAAAATTTTATTCATTGTTAAGCTAAATTTAATAATACCGTGTTTTTTTCCACTGAAACTTCAGTTAATATGAAAATACTGATAAGAATATATATATATATATAGTTAAATTCTTATGTAAATACATAAATGCTGCCAAGTATTTGCAAAAGCGATTAAATAAATACATACCTGTAGGCTAAAGCTAAAACTGCAATACTATTTGAAATATAAATAAATTACTAATGCTTGCTAATCCCTTAGATTGTAATTTGATTAGAACTGATATGAAATATAAACCGATTGCTGAAACAATTAAACTTAGAGACGTAAATAACGAAGATTAAATTTGCTCTGTACGATATAATTATTTTCATATTTCTCATTGATTTTGTTTTTTATTATGGCAATTCGAATCCCCATAAAGGCACTAATCTGCAGTGGATTAATTTCCGTTATTTTCCCTAACTACGAATTCAACGGTGGAAAAAATGTAAGCTAAATTGCACAAAGAGACAAAGTAACATTTCTCATACGTCAAGCGTTCGTTTCCTGGCGTGACAAGCTTCGTCGTCTTCGGTATCGCGTGTTCAGTCAGAAGAATCGATCGATGTTACTAAACGTACTTGGAAATCATCAATACTTAACTGTTCTTGGATTTTTACGCGTAAAAAGTGTAGGTTGTTTGATGTAATTATATGCATACTATGAAAAGTACAAGACTGACGATGCATGAGACAGCTTATGACTTTTTTTTAGTATGTACGTATATATTAGCAAAAATATACGATATAATAGACAAGATAAGGAACATTAATGTTCTGAGTCTCGTGCATTATTAAAATCTATTTTGAATAGGCGAACTTAACGAATTGTTAATGTCTCCCTAATGTTACATAGCAAAATATAATTTTAATTAATTAATTTTTTTGCCGTTCATAGCAATATTTTTTTCCTAAACTCTCTTTTGATTTATCTTTGTCTTAAGAACATAGTGTGAAAAATTTGACATTCATAGTAAAGGGATTGACTATTAATAGACTTAAATATAGTTTTTCACTCTCTTGTTAAAGGCAAATTAGTATCATGCAGAGCTTCCTACTTGCTGTATATCGAAGGTGACTTTAAAATTTCAATTACTTAACAACTGCAGCTAAATATAGTATAATAGGATATTCCTAGACTGACATTGTGACGAATATGTATAACTTTGTCTTTCTCTGTTTCTTCAGACGAAACTGTCGTGCCAATTAAATTAATCCTTTGGCAGTGTAACAAAATAACGGAGAATTTAAAATGCATGACTTAGATAATACATAATTATATATTTTTTTATCGCCAAGGTTGCTTGAATTTTTCCTTGATATTTCTAAAATAATCTAAAAATAATGTTTTTATAAAATACTTAGTTTCAACTTTTTAAAAATATTAGTAACTACGCTACGTATTATGACACTTCAGATGTGAAACTTACGCTGCTACGCTACTTTATAGTTACAGTGTGAATGAGGTAAACAATTAATTTTAGTTAGTTATATATGACTATACGATCATCATGCTTTAAATGAACTAATAAAATTCGTAACTTTTTATATCTTTTCCTTTATCATTAACAGTGAAACAAAGTATTCGAAAGAAACACTTAATCCTAGTAAAACTATGCAATTTTCATCTGTTGGAATCTTATAATTATACTTTCTTCAGAATAGAGAGATATTCTATCACGTACGATTGAGTTAACGAGGGAGTTATATTTAATGGAACATGTGCTTAGAAACACAATCGATCACTGTAACCGCAGAAATGGTTGTAGGATACGAACTGATGCTTTTGTTTACCGCTTATACATTCTGTAGTAGTATAGTACAAACGGTTCATTGACATTCAAAGTTGTTCGATTTTTTGCGGATGTTTGGTAAATCAAGTTTTTCTAAGTTGGGTACATTTAATACGAAATACTATTTAATTAATAATGGAGTCGTATAGATTTCTTAATACGAATCGAAAAAGTACTACAAGGCATATAAAAATATTTCTAGAAATGCTATTGGTGGATTAGATTAGAAGTTAGCTTCATTTTTGTTTATTGTATATTTTTTGTTAGCGAATCAGAAGGAAACTACGTAAATAAAACCTTATCTTGTATGGCGATTATATGTCGACACATTCTAATTGAACATACTATTTGATAAAGAGAAGCTATTTGTAAATATTTCAAATTATGTAACAGATAAACTCGCGCAAGTTGCAAACTATTGCTCATTGATCACTTTTCACAAAAGTAGATCCATCTCTTAAATTAATTGCCAGTAACAGAGACGAAAAATAATATTTTACGAGAAAAATAATTAAGAAGGTAGTACTCCTGCTTTGGAAAATTAAATAATTAAAAAAATAATAACCATGATAAATTAGAAATGTTGTAAATTATCAGTAACCATTGACGAACCAAAAATCTATGCAATTTCATCGTCAATCGAACAATGCTCCTTGTAAATAATTTTAAACTTGATATTAAAAAACTATATGTACGAATAACGTGTGAAATATCGATGCGTGTGGCCTTTTCATGCTATACATAGATCTATCCTCAATATGCAATAACACCGTTCGTGACAGTATCTGTTGCAATGGTACTCTTGAAGTTTCTTGCTTTGAGTTTAATACATAGCTCAAAGAAAAGTTACTTACGTGAGCTTTTTACGTTATTAGACAGTTGTTTGAAATGTCGAAGTAGTGTTTCAAGCGAAAGTTTTACGATATTCAAACGAATATGCAATGCCCAGTATTTGTGCTTGTTATTGCTGTTATAAGCTTATGTGTATATATATACGTCCTTTATCACTGCTAATTATTCTACAACTAAGTTAATCCTTAGGTGCACACTCATATTTCGAACTGTGAAGTAGAATATTACTTTCGTGTTATTTTTAGAAACTAACTACATAAATACAGTTTCATTTCACTTATCAATCATTCTTATACGTTTCTAAATGTTAAAATGTTTGTGCAATGGATAAATTACAAATATTTGTGGCTGTTAAATAAGTTAATAAGGAACGAAAGAATTGATTCGCGTGTATGTTAAACTATCGACTCTGGATCTAAATCAGTCTTAAAAACAGCGTGGTTGTAGTTTGCAAGATTTTGGTCAACCCGCCTGAAGGAAGGGTGGATTGTAAAGTTGGTCACAGTCTAGTGACTCGAGTCGGATCTCTTTTACGAGGCGACAGGGTTAAATGATCTGTCACTTTCACCCTCGCTGTATCTGCTCTGCTCAGTGGGCAGCTTACTACTATCACAAGAATGCCATAAAATATTATAGCTCCCATCAGTGTTGGCGATCCACACTTGCACATCAAGCAAGTAACTTACGACTCGTATTTCCGCGCTATCACTCTTTCTTTTCTATGAATGTCTTCCTTTTATCATGTTGTCCTTTAACTGCTTTTATTCCTTATTTGTACACTTACTTACGTGTTAAAGCGAATTAAGATATCGCAAGTTAAACCTACAGAGGCTATAAAATTTTGAAGCTCCGTTCACAAGGTGTATGCCTTCTGCCTTATAGAGTATCAATTTTGAAAGCTCATTTTAATTTATCGTATCATAATTTCGAACGTTTTTACTGTCCTTGCTTTTATGATAAGATTAGATCAAGCCAGGAAGTAGGTAAAAGTGTAAAAGGTAGATATATGATGATTTTTAAAACGGACTACTTTCAGGATACTTTCAAGGCTTCAAGCATACAAGATATGTATATATATATAAAAGCCTTTCACTTGCTCTCAGATAAATTTTACCTTTGCTATAATTTCGATCTCGGTTATAATTTGTTTTACTTATACTTGTCGGTTTATAAAAGTGACCTCGATTTCTAGTGTACCACATCTTTTTTCAAATATGTGCGACAAAATGATTAGATTCTTCTCCAATCCTCTATAGTGATCGATATCCCGGTAAAATTCGAGCGTTTTGTCAACGAGTGTTCCGGTTACCGAAAATCTACCGTAGTTACATCAAATATATGGACAAAATAAAATCGGATCACAAAGATCCTCGCGTGCTTTCTCTAATTCTCCGATAAAATCGGAAGAAAAATCTCGCAGAAGGGTAGAGAATTGCAGTGAAAGGAACGCGGGCAAGCCGAGCCGGTTGATTTTCGTTGTTGCATAGCGCTGCCGCCGCGTCAGCCAACATCTCATGTCCAAAGAGTCCTAAAATCTTTACGGCCTTCTACTTACTTCTACTGTGCACCCGGAGGGCAACGATCTTCACGGCATCTCTGCCAGCCTTCACAGGGGTGTTTATGGTCTTTCGCTCTCTCGACTTGCATTGTACGTGATGTGTCCGCGGAACGCTAGTATGTCTGCGTGTAAGATCGCTAGTTCGTCGCGACGC
>NT_176737.1:1022376-1104237 GCF_000188095.3 Bombus impatiens
CGGCATGTCGGGCGTCGCGTGACGTCATCGTTTTCATTTCACGAAACTGTTCGTCCAGCCACGGAGGTGTATGCTTACTTATTGCTAACTTTTTTATTAATTAAGAAGAAATTAGTGATCAGAATCAATCTTCGAGAACATAATCAATCAATCTTCAAGTACATAACTATTTGGCAAGTGAACGAATCGAATATATAAAATAAGTTAATGAGAATGACGTGTAATGTCATCACATATTTTATCGCAGGTGCACTGCGAAATCATATAACAAAGTCGTTATTACAAAGTGAAAATTGTCTTGCAAGTTAATAACAAATAAAAAGAGAACTAATAGTAAATTACGGTAAAAAGCAACGATAATAAAAAAATACAGGAGATATTAGGATAACGAAAATTACTTTGCTAGCTTATTCAGAAGAATTTACCAGGTACATACATTTTTCAATCTATTATCTAAGATCTGCTTTAACTATCGTACAAACATCGCACATACGTATCCCAAGTAATTTTTTAAAACGAACGAGGAATACGTTCGTCTGTTTGCAAGCAATGGCCAAAAGCGAGCAAGGATTTTATGCGAACGCTTGACAGGATAGAATTTTACTGCTTCCGAAATGTCGTGTCTCGTAAAAGCTGCCGCGTTCACGACCGTTCCTTCATTCGGCTCTTTCCACTGGAACTTATTGCGATTTCACGTTGACTATTTTTATAGGCGAAGAAGAATTGTTGCAAAGGGTTTCGGTTATATCGTTTTTATTGAAATACACGTAAAACGTCAAGTACAAAGCTTCCAGTGTAGCGAGGGGTTGCGTAGGCGATACGTCTGTAACTTTCCTTTGCTACGATCCTCTTGTCTTTAAAATGTCGATGGATACGTTAAAGTAGATATTAAAGAAGTTTCTGGATAGAAAACTTCTATCACGAATGAAGAGGATGTGTAGGCTCTACAGGATGTAGGCTCAAGAGGATGTGAATCCTTGTTCACAGTTAGCAATAAGTATTTCGTTTGAGCGGTTTGATTCTGTTTCATCAATAATTTTTAAGCGCGTTAAAAGTATGTATTAACATTGATTCCAAATAAGGAAGAAAATATATTTGTTATGAACCTACGTAACTCAACTGTAATCGTTTTATTTTTATTCAGTATTCATTGTTTAGTTCTAACAGACACATTTCTGACAAAATGAAGATTTTACAAAATTCTTTTGTTCCTTATACTCTTCTTCGAACAATTTTCATAAATATCAATTAATCAATTCCTTTTACTCTATAGGCACCGCTAAAACTTCATGTCCCGCGATTTCTCAGTCTAAACTTTCAATTCAACGACCGTTTTCCTATTTTACCCAGAGAAACTTAATCATCGTTGGGAAGCGATAGCGAGAAAGATTATTTTCATACGTTTGTCTATGCTAAATGAAATAATAAAAAAGATTTTTTTGTAACATGATCAAAAGGCGTGCCGCAAGAGTGCTGAAAGTCTGAAAGCTTTTGTTTCGGCTGGCAAGAGAACATCGGCCCAGTGAATGATACTCGGTGCGATACGACGTGTCTTTTGTCATTGAAACGGCCCCTCATCGGTGTATAGGCCAGGGTTTCAATTACGTGGCGATACAACGGTATCATTGCTACAAAGCCCGTTTCTAAAACCATCCCTCGTGAGAGCTATGTGTGCCGCGATGTATGTCCATCGAACACACGACCAGTGGTCGAAATGTAGACGGGGGTTTCGCGTTCCTCTATGTAACACGAGATCCTCGCAGGGATCATCAAGCTGGAAATTCGTGAAATCTCGCGTTTACGCGCTTGTGTGCGATCCCTGGCAAATTTCTAGCTCGTAGTTTTCTTTGCGCATAGGCACTTGTGCTAGTTTAGAAACAATTTCTTTTCGTCAGATAATTTTTTTCGGCAATTTTTTGTGCGTCCCCAAGCACGTGGTGTATTCGAGTGATTTTGGCTCTGTGTTTTGGGATATCGAGCAAACTCGTCCAATGTGATTTACACAATGACATTTGAAAATGCGTCCTACAAACATTTTTATTCGTGTCACAGGGTTAAGTGAGCTTGCTATACAATTTGTGTGGGATTTCTAACAATGTCACGGTTATAGCCTTTGTTCTTCGAATACCAGAGAGGATATCGAGTTAACGACCAATTTCATGCAATCAAACGCACATCTATAAAATGATATAATCGTATTCGTGTGGTCAGAATTGTCCCGAGAGAAAATTCTGTGTTAATCGGTTATCATTGTCGCTGATGGTGTTTGACCTTTGACATTGATCACGAAAGCTTTATTCTTCTTCTTTATTCTTCGGTTCTTACGATGATCGTACGAATATATGTATTATTAATCTCGATATGGTTGTTATTCTTCTAAGAGGGTAATAGTAACATTATTTTCGTACCTATTCTGCGTTCATTCGCAATTAACGTTATTCTTCCATTACGATAGTTGGAATAATAAATGAATATATACTAATAGAGTATAATATAAAAATTTTCTTAACTCTATGATGGCCGTTTAACTTCAAGCAACTTTCACGGCAAAAATTAACAAAATGTGGATGTTATTACGTTTGTAGAAAAATCCAATAATTTCGGATATTTAAAATATGGAAGAATAAGAATAACAAATAATCGAAGAATATATCTTTAGTTAACACTTATATGACGTTAGTGTCACTTCACTAGTTATTACGGAGTTAATATATTAAATTTAAATTGCAAATAGAAAAGGAAATTATTCTGAAGAAAATTGTATAAGGATTCCGGATTATCGAAGTTAGTTTACTGAACATCGAGATTTTATGTATACACGTTTGTGTCATCTCTAACTCGTTGTTATTGGATTCATCGTCAAACGTGTCTAAATAGATTTTAATTCTTTTTTTAATCTGGTAATAAAAAAGTTTTAATGCTAATCATTTTTTCCATTTTATGGTATAAGTATTATCTGTACATAATAGGAGTTAATCCGATCCCGTAAAGATTGTTTCAATAGGTTACGATGTAAGAGAAAATATATTTTTTGAGTTAGTGGTGGTATAAACAAACTTGTTTCTTGTTTTAACATTTTGTGGATGCTTCGCAATAAGTTGCAAATAAATAATGCAATAATAAGGAATTAGGATAAAAATTTATACATATTAGAATGAATTTATTTGTATTCATATTTTCGAAAAAAATTCAAATAGACAAATTTTTCCATAATTATCTACATGTCATCCACCTCACCGATTTCGATGATTTTTTAATATATTGTCGACGACGTGACTCTTCCTTATTTTTCCCTATATATATATAAACCATCTTTAGTTTCCGAGACTTGTGAATAATCGCGCGCGACTACAAAATCCATCGTCGAATATGGCACATTTTCCATTAGTGGTACCGCTACTAAGGATCGCGCGCAACTGCAAAGTCAATGCGCGACTCACCGCGACAGATCAGTCGTGTGCGACTATAAAGTACAGGAAACATTCGATAATTGCACAAAAAGATCCTCCGCATAATTGCACCCCCACTACGGGGAGAGATTTCTTTGACACACTGCAGAACCCGACGGTCCGCCGCGATCGAGTAATGTAACACGATTCAATGTCGGATATCGGTCAGACAATGTATCTAGGTACTAATTCAAAAGCGGAACATTTTTATTTTTGAGTTTTTTAAAATTAATCTTCTACTGACGTATTTATGTGATCTGTCTGATTAAAACGAGACCAAACACGATATAATTTGAATTATATTTGCTTATTTATATGTATTTAATTATCATTTATTAAGCAAGCAAATATGTTTCAAATTATATCGTGTTTAGTCTTATTTTAATGAAAAAAATGTAAGAAATACGTTGGTAAAATTTTCATTGATCACAAATCAAAAATAAAAAAGCTTGATTTCTTTTATTGTAGTATTGAGGGATTCTCTCCGAAGACATTTCAAAACATGATACTATTACCTTATAGTACTACGTAATAGTATATAGTAATAATATATACTATACTATTATTATCATTATATATAATATTCGACTTTATAATATCTTGAATATAAATAATTAATATTACGACGATGAGAAATTTTCTACCATGATAGTACACGTATTATAAAACACAAAATTTAGTTATTTCATCTATGTTTCTCAGTTTTCCCAAAACTTTTTTTGTTCCATACTAACAGGTTTTCCACATGTATAAGTTACTAATTTTTTACAAAGAAAACCACGACAAGTTCATTAATATGTTAAAAAATGTGTAGTTCCATTAAAAGAATAAAACTGACCTTTGTTCGGCGTCGCGCGCGACTCTTGGCGAGTCGCGCTACTACTTACAAGTGGAAAAGGGCTCTTACGGCACAGCGACCTGATTAAATAACGTCTAACCCAAACCTAATTCTTATCTTTTGTTTATAGCTTATATATGTTTGGGTTAGGTATCGTTTTATCCAGCCGTCGACAACCAAACCGAAGAGTATGCTGTCACGGACGCAAATTATTGCTAGAATTCGCTATAATGGTACCGACAATTTTTTGCGAATATCTTGGAAACTAAGGTCGAGCAGCGTATACACATGTTACATCTATAATTATGTTCAAAATGTCGATTTCTACAACATATTTAAAAATCATCGAAATCGGTAAAATGGACGAGATATCGATAATTACCAATTTTTGAAAAGAAAGAAATTTCAATGGTACATCTTTTATAAATCGAGCAGGAAATAACCAGAAAGATAATGAAATATTTATAACACTTAGATACAGATTAAAGTGATCTTATTGTTCTATTCAACAGTTTTTCTGATTGTAAACATAGATGTATACATCCCGAAGACCAAACATTTTTTTAAGTCTCATTTATTATTTATACCTTTCTCTTTATAAATACACGGGAGTTTCTGTCGAAGTATGCTGCGTATATAAAACAGTATTATCAGTCGGCATAATACTACTGGTGATTGGCTTCAGCAGCGTCACATAATTCGCGGACTCGTATCAAAGTTTTTGTTATCGGATATCGTTACGATCACTACCTCTTTCTTTTCTTTATTCCTCTCAGACTTTGCGAATTATACCCGCATGTTTCTTTTACGCCGTGTATATTCCAGCATGGATATACGATATTATACTTCATATTACGATATTATAATTCATGTTTCGTTGTATCCTGTGAAGCAGTTAATTGAGGGAGAGTCGTGCAGTATCTACTAGTATAGAGTACCGATATCGTTATATTTCTCGACTTTTTCGCCAGATATTAGTATTTTTATTTGAGTAAACAAACGAATATAACAATTCTGTGTACTATATTTCAGAGGCATATAGTTTATTCAGTTGTTCGCGTTGTCCTGATACGTTGAACGTATACGTTGATATTCTAAGTGTTGAAAGCTATTTCTAGAGTTGATTATTTGTTTCTCAGGTAAGTAAATGATTTTTGTCTATTATGTATACTATATCTAGTCTGTTTAATGTAATTATCAGCTGCAGACTTGCAACTTCCTTTGTATATTATGAAACCTTTCTACATGTTTGTCGTCCAGTACTGAGCAGATCAGTCGTCGACCAGTATAGACCAAATATTTTTTTTTAGGTTTAATCTGTTGGCAATTGCAATTAAATTACAGGATATTTATTTAATTTTTTTACTACCTTTTCCCCGCGGAGAAACTGAAGTTCCAAAGCAGAAAAAAGCAAATGCACTTTTAAGAACGGGGCTTTGAAGTTACTTCTCGAAAATTAACATTAACATTATTAATCAAATTTAGACCGATAATTAAATAATTAATCAGTGTTGGATGACGACTTTTCCCTTCCTACAAATTACAACACCTTTACTCTTGCAAATTGTCAATTCTTATCATTGAATTTCATAAAATTAGTCTCCCTCCTTTTATTTGAAGTTTCATTTGTACCGCGAACTCATTTTTTAAATTTCAATTTTTACCGACATCTTACTCAAAATGCAACAAAAACGCTTCGAGCAGTCGGTACTGCACGACATTCTCCTTTGACGATTTAATAGTTCATCCGTTTCTTTCACTTTGATGTTCAAGAATGTAATGGCATTTTTTATATTTGTCGCATCAACGTTATTTATTGGTGTATGTTTATGATACCGAGTAGTTAGAATGCACGTGTCTTTTTATTTTTTTACGATAAAAAAGGTCTAATGGCTTGTTTCATAATCGTTTTGCGTAATAGACGATGACAAATTGGTTTTCGTTAAAGTTGACTGAGATAAAGAAGAGCGAAAGAAACTGCTAGCGAAATGACAAAGCAATCAGTTTGCTTTTAATTATTGTAATAACATATACCAATCTTAGGACAATTCTAATGATAGCACGCAATATTGATAAATATTTCTCATTAAACTGCCGTTTATTTCCTTCTGATAACAATGCATTTGCCCGATGTTTTTTTATTGCAGACACTTTGGATATAAACCAAAACACTAAATTTTTGAATAAACTTGTAGACTATTATATTTCCGTGGTATTACAATCTTTCCCAGCGATACCATAAAGTAGATATCACTATCACGTTTATGAGATGCTGTCAGCTTCTAAGTTTCCTTATTATACATATACAAGGTCAAAAGAAGGAGTATACTTATAATCTGTTATTTATATTCATTTATGTAAAATTGACAGAAGTCGTTGAAGTAAAAAAGTTACTGAATTAATTGATCTTGTAGCCTCGTAGTATTTTTAAACGGAAAATTTGAACTGCACGTCATTATTATTTAAAATGATTGTAAAATAATTTTATTACAGTAAATACTAAATACGTCAGGAAAGACAGCTATCGAATGTTTTGTTTGGTATCAAAGTCAGCGTATCAAAATCGCAGCAAATGTTATAATTTTTTTTATTTAGGTTTCATATTTTACTTGCACTTTGCTTCTTGTTCAGATGTAAAGTAGCGCGATCTTACGAGCCGTTATAAACGTTAGTCATTAAATTATCTATTTTGAAAGTCAGAATCATTCCTCTTGTTTTAAGGATCTCTATATAAATTAATTGCATGTATATACGTAGATACGTACATTCAAGTTATAATATGTATATGTTGAATTTAGTCAATTGTTATCTTACAAATTTTTACTGAGAAATGATACGAAAGTCGCTCACAGTTTCGAGGATAGTCTGACTTTTTTTAAAGTTCCGTATCTTATTTTTGAATCCTATATTTCAAATTTATATGTGGGAAAATTGCCTTGCACTGGGTATGGAAAAGGGTGAGGATGATGGATCAGCGTCGAAAATGTAAATAGTTCTGCTTCAATCAGAGGTTTTCCGGATACGTATATGGAGATTTGATGAGAATGTGAAAAATTTAAACAGGAAGGAATAAGATTAGCTTACTTGAAGAATTGAATATACAAGTTTTTTTCTAAGGGTCGTGGGAACGCGATGTCGTGAAGTAATCGGAGCAAAATTAAACAGTATGGCGATTGACAGGATGCAATCTTATAAACTTCTTCTGTCCCCACGCGTTGGAGTGTGTTTACTCTTTGAGTTCTTGGTACCGATTTTATCGACAAAGACTTGTTACAGTTCCACTCGTCGGTTCTTGCCCACGAAACTATTTATTTATCGTTCGATCAGGAATAATTGTTTACGATGATTGAGCGGATTAAGTAACTTGGAGCCTTTCACCACTGTTATATGAGCACTGTGTGTATTCGTATGCTGGCATGTGTTTCTTTTTTTTTTTTTGTGCGACTCATTGGTGCACGAGTATGAAGCAAAATTATGCGTTGTCAGTTGTTTCTGATATTTTATGATTGATGACGGTTTAAAGTTACGATACTACTTTAGTAAATAGAGTAAATGCCATGTGCGAATATTTAATCTGTTGAGAGGGTTAACTATCTGTAGATACACATACACACGTTTTCTCGTACTCCGTTCGCGAGTTAGATCGTTTATACGCATGTGAAAATTTAATTTTCTTTTTAGAACACTTTAGAAAAACTGGAAGAAGCAAGTGTTTGGAATCTTTTGATAAAAGTAAAAATCCTTTCGAAGAATTTTACTTGTCAACGATCTAGTTTGTTTATGGATTAAAATTGTGATAACGTGTGATGTGTGAAAATATGAATAAAAATAATAATTGTTAAAATAGTAGTACCTACACCGATAGATTTCCTACGCATGTTCAATGCTCCAATTCATGTTGGATTTTCGAGAATTTTATGATCGTAGATTTCTTTGCCATAAACTTAAATTTCTTTCTTAATAAACGATAATTATGTTGTTATATGTAATTTTATTAATTTAAGATGAGAATATAATGATAAAATTCGTAAGAAGAATTAAGAGGTGATAACATTTCAAAATTGATCTATCCATTTTTTTATGTTTTCTATAATTTTCATCTTTCAGTCGTTAACCCTCCATGGACTAAGGAAATAATAAAAAAGAAGAGTAAAGAGTGACATTCACTGCGGACGCACATCAAATTTGGAGTCGATCAATTTTGCAGATCTTATTACCAATGGAGATTAAACAAACCTGCACTTTCAGCCAGTAATTGTCGTGTCCTTTGAACACTTACTGTTTTAACGATCCAGGAAAATTGGTGACGAACAAAAGACAGTTAATTCGCGTAGTAAATTGAAATCAGTATGAATGATAGTAACATCGAATTCAGTACACGATTATAGTAATTTCTCAAAAAGAACGGTTCGGTTTACCGAAGTTAACCAGACATACCGACACACAGTTACATATTTATCTTCACTTGTTTGCACGTCAAAATACAATTAATCTCGCTGGATTTCAGTATCGAAGACTGTCGTTGATTATCGCTATACTTTAAACTACGAAATATGCATTATTTGCCCTACTATATTAGGTATTATTGAACAGCATGCTTTCTCAGACGGCTTTTACTTTCTCTTATATTATCGATTTACATATCATGGATCAATCGATGGAATGCTTTCGCCTTATTTGCATACGCCTCGCTTATACGTGTTATACGATCGTAAGTAATTTAAATATAAACCGTCTTGTGATAGCAAACAATCAAGTATTAAATCTGATATTCTCTTTAGCTGTTTCATGTACACGTCGTCGTGTACGTCTCGATGCCACACCATTATTTTGCAATATTACATTGCGACAGGGAAAGCCTTTTGCATTTACAAAATGTAAATACAGAGTTTCTGACGTTCATTGCCAAACTCGACTCGTCAAACGGTAATTGTGCTTTTTAACTATTTTCGATGAACTCGTTCGAGCAAATAGCTAGAAAGGGGAGAGGGAGTTTCCCCGATGATTTCTCGAAGAGGGACAAGAATGACTGAAACGCGGGACGCATCATCGACTCGCCAGAGAACAAGAAGCACCGACGTGAAAACTAACGACCATAGTCGGAGTTCCTCTCCGGTCAGAGGGCAACCCCTCTACTTGTTTCTCACTCTTTTTCCCCTCTTTCTCTCGGTGTCTCTTCTCTTGCAGAATTTCATTCTCTCTCGCTCGCCCGCGTTTGCGTTCGCGTTCTCCACTCGTGTCTCGCTCTCTAACGAAGGCAGCATACCTCTTCCAAAGAGAGTGAGCACGCATACGCCGCGGGTACGAAGCTGCAGCACCTGGTTGGCCGGGTTCACCTGTGCACAGAAAAGGAGGGAACCAACGCCTGGCGTCCGGGTGGCGCGACACCTGTGGTCCGCGTCGTGGTGTCTATCCGATAGAACGCCGGGGGATGGCAATACGGGAGAGGGAGACTCGGGTTTGCTTGGAAAAAGCGACAGACAGTGTAGTAGAAGGGGAGACAGCAACGGAACGAGGCAAAAGAGAGTGTACAGCGCAGAGCTATAGCGGCAGGAGGGGAGAACCATTTCCGCCTTTTAAAAACGATCCAGAAGGCCTCTTATATAGGCGGAGCTGTGGCGTGCGGACGCGCTACTATTGGCTGCCTTAATATCTAATATATCATGTCATAACGGCTGGAGAATTATTGTCCTTGTACATGTTCGCCAACGTTATACACCACGGTTCCATTCCTCTTGCAGGAACTAACCGCCCCTCTACCGAATCGCTATTTTCCCACCCCTTGCGCGCAACGCTGTTATACACTGTAACATCAACGGGAGAAACGAGGCCGTTGTTCGTTGTTTAAAATCGATATTTACTTACTTCGACACGCGTCTTCTTGCCAGTTACGTACGCGCACGCTCGGCTCGCGCTTTTCGGCGGCTTCCGGCCGGCGTGAACCGAAGACCACGTGAGATGACATAGATATGCATTCGTGTGCATGTATGTATATTATATGTACTGTGAATAATGACTCGATCAGTGATGGAGAAATATGTATATCATGAAAATAAAATCATGTCAGTTCGCAGATTCTATCGAATCTGATCAAGCATAGCTAATAATTAAATTATATGTATCACGCATACACGTGCATTTTATTGAAATGTTTCAAAATATGAAAAACATCATAGACACTTTACATTCGTACCGTACCGGTTTGTCTACATTTCAAGCAGAATTATCTGTGGACTTATTTCAGTATTATCTTATTAACTTGTTGATATTTGCTCCGAAAAACATAGAAGGTCGTAAGATCTTGCATAAAGAATATGTGTGTTCTTTTCTGAAAAATCTAACAAGTTATTAATCCGATAATAAATAAATGGCGAGCGTTGTCAAACGTGCAACGATGCATTTACATCGATACGTTTATTGCTAATCCGAAATTCGTATAAATAGCAAAATAAATTTATACGTGTGCATTAAAAATTAATCACGCGTGTCGCAGATTGTGCAAGAATGTTTATGCTACAGTTTGCGTTTGGAATCCTTCCAAAACAAGGATTACGTATTCTTAACCTTCGTATTTCATATCTTTATTACGTGTCATTATTTTTCTTTCCTTTTTTTAAATTTCTTCTCGCACCTACAGGAATTCACATTAAGCTAATTCTTTGTTGACTCTTATCGATTGACGAATGGATTAAATAAAATGTATTTACGATAATGTACTAAGATATCGTTGCGTTGCTTGGTATTGCTGGTGGTTATAGCTGAAAGAATTTCAAATTTGCTTTTATTGAATGATAGATCTATTTATAATTTCATTAGTTTTGCATCAGAGGTCAAAATTGTGATGCACTTACGCCGCTATTACCTTGGCCTTATTTTTACGATACTGGCTCATTTTCAGTTGTTTTGTGACGCTATAAGTGGAAGATCGTATTGCTTTCGCAAACACGCAGTGACATATCTCGCGTGAAGTCAGCCTTCTAACGTCGTTAAATTTCTTTGTAAATTTTAAAGAGCCTCACCTTTGCAGCTTGAAATTTTTAACTCGTGCCATCACCTATCACTGCCAAGTAGCGATACAATGTTTATTATTATGAATATGGTCGTATATAATATGTTCGTAATATATTACAGGTATACGACATAATTTTGTACAATACAATATTTTTACATAATACAATATTTCTTAATCTTTTCTATGTTCAAACTTATAGAATAAAAAATTGAATTCGTTTTAACAATGTATGATGTTTGCATTGTGTCGCAGGTGAAAGCGTGGAAATCCTGCTGGAACATAGTACCAAGCTCGTAGAACTCTTCCAATATCCTTGGGAAGCGATATTGTTGATGTACATCAATTTAAAATATGCAGGAGCTAATCCCGAGGAAGTCGTGAGGCGCATGGTCGATGGTAAAGTATACTTTGTTCTGAACTTGCCTTCGTGTTCCTGTTATAGACGCGTTAAAATCATGGCATTTTCAATAAATCATACAAGTATATTATCGAATGTACAGAAAAGAATTTACTATTATAATACAACTTTATCTTTATTTAACACTCAACGATGGAAAGTAACGATTTCATCTTCTTCTCTCTAGCTTCCATAGTCTTCTATCCGAAAATCTACAAATTCTTTTTGCTTATCGTAAATTTATGGCCTACTTGAACGCGTTATGGCAGCAGAAACATTTCACAGGCTTTTTTTTGTATGGTTATTTGAATTTCGTAAAGTTTTCTTAAAAGCGATATCGATAGAAGATTCTTTTCCCAAGTTCGCCGCGTGGAAACAAACCTTCTGCCTTCTTGAAGTTTTCATTGGAGAAGCGACAAAGATAAATTTAACTGTGATTCAACGATTGGAAGACAGTTTTCTTTTCTCGCACGTGGAAGTTGCAGGATGATGAAATTGGCAACATTTAAAGCGTTGAACTTCCTTCGCTATCGCGGTGCTACATCGTGATATCATCGTTCAGAATTGATTTCATCGTTACATTGATTTCCAAATTTTTTGTTATTATTGTACAAAATTATGGCATGCTGAGTTCCCCGAAAAATAATTCAGAATCGGGGACACGAACCTTTCAAATTGTTACGATAAAGAAACATTTCCGGACAGGATAGGGTGAATAATCCGATTTAGCATCGCATAACGTATTTACGCTGCCAATCTCTTGCTGCTAATTTCGTTACGTTCGCGGTTCTCCACTTGTCACTAAGAAAATTTTCCACGTACGCGTCTCGCTGGTTGGGTTACGAAATCATCGTTTTCGAAGATCCTTTATGGCCAAAAACGGTCCTTCGATGATTTCTATATTTGGTTCAACACCCCAAGATTCGTTATGATTTGGTCTACATAGGAAGATTTGGTTTAATATCACCAAGAAGATGTATGTCGAAATATGTACACTATACACATCCGCGAATAAGCCACATAAGATAATTTGAAATGGAATTCGAAGAATTTAGAGGTATGTATGACATTCGTAGAAATGAGTAGATCGAAGATGTTTAATAATTAATTCATATCCAAATCAATTTAAAATGTATTATTTCTGATTGAATAGCATCAATTTCTGATCGAGGTTACATTTGCAATTTTTATATATATACACATGTATTTGATGTCATTTTAATCAGAAAACTTTCGCAAATACGTTAGGAAAAATATAATTTAAAAAATATCAGAAATAAAAAAGTTACATTATTGTCTCATGGAATATTACCGTTTTTTATGGGCGATTGAATTTGGTTTAGATATTACCTTTCAAAAAACATCTCTTCTGGAATCACCTTATGACTGCAACATGTAAATTATGTTATAATTATAGGCAGAATACAGTTTAAAAGGCATATGTTATTACAAATACTTGATCTACTTTTACGAGTACGTGCATACAACGTGTTATTAAATTTCCAGATCATTTTTAAGATTATCTGCTATACGAGAGGTTAAAATTTTCGGTGTCATTACTTCGCAATTGATATTTTCTGTGTTCGTCGGTATTTTATGAATCATCGTATAAATCAGTGTGTCATTGAAATACAATATTTTACACGCGAAGATTTGAGCTTGAGAAATTCCCGACTCAGTCAAATGGAATTTCCGACGATTATCAAGGTAGGATTTTATATATTATTTTGTAATTTGTACCTATGATTGATTAAGTAATATAATTATAAGAGCTGTCGATGACGTATTATACAATATGAAAGGGAGGCGTAAATTAATCTCGTTACCACAGCTTTGAATTTAAATATTTTACGTGAAAATAATTTTTAATTGCTGAAACAAAGCTCAAAATACTTGACGTAAAAAAGAAATAGCTACGTACTGGCTGTAGCTAGTAATAAAATGTTCGATCTTTAATATTTCGAAAAATCTTATACAAGAGCGTCTTTTGAAATCAAAATATTTTTCATCATATTACGAATAATATATATTAGCTTCACATTCTGTAACTTATAATTTAATTTATTCTGATTCACTAATTGGGATAGATATATCTACGTATAATTAAGCTAACGATATAGATGAAATATATACATACATTATAATACGTAATAATTTACAAACATCCTTCCATCAAAAGAATATTTCTCCAAAAGTGTCTCGTGATATATTTGCTGAATGAGTTACTCTGACAAGGGGTTGCTAATTAAATATATCCAAAAATCAAATCGCTTCTATTAAGATACGTGTTAATTCAATTCGCAAGGAAACTTGGACACATTAGCCGGATGGCTGAGTATTTTCCAGATAACACGGGGTAGAATACCATGAAATGCGACATAATAATCGGTCGGGTGCGTTCACCCTCTATCTTCCTCTGTCTGACAAAAGTAAAAAATTATAAAGATGGGGCGATCAAGCAGGCGTGAAAAAGGTTGAGGCATAATTTATTAAGTAGTTTACTTACTTGACTACTGTTTGCTCGAGCCAATCATTATAAATCGCTTAAGCGTGCGGTCTGTAGCTCGTAAGTCATAATATTGCCATCAGAAACCTGTGCTGGCCTGGGGCACGTATCATCGTTGATCATCGTGCCTCTGTCTTGTACACAAGCTCCTCCAAATAAGCTGCAAATAGACTGGCCAAATTGCCACTTCATTGTTTATTAAGGTGTCTTGATGAGTGACGTGAGATGGCTTCGTTACCCTGATGAGCTTTTTTGTTCGGCTCAACGAATTAGGTTCACGCTGCACATTTAGTGTGATAAATTACCACTCAAAAAGCATGTTGTAAACTCAAGTAGAAATTGGGAATGATTAATTTTAATTCTGTAATTTTAATCCAATTTTCATTTGGATTTTTCATAAGACTTTGTCTGCTGCGGTTGGAACGTGGAACCACAGCAACATTTTAAGACATGGAAGGTGATTTTTTAAAATGGTATTTATAGCTGCTTCTATCGCTTACATAGGCTCTTAGAGACACGAACGAACGAAGAAATTACATAAAATTGCAAATTACGTAATTTAGGGTATTTTCACCCATTAAGAGCCAAAGATGTGCGAACGCGACGTTATCTGTGTAATTTCTTTTCAATTAGTGTACGTAATTGAATTCTATCGAATTCACATTGCAATTATGAAAAGGAATTTCTAGAATTTCTCCAACATTGTCTTGATTTTAGATCCTATAATACATACACATTATGAAATTTGAAGAAATAAAACTTCTTTATATAAATATGATAAAAAATTACTCTTTTCGCATTATAGAAATCGTTTTTCTCGCTTTGCTTTGTGTAATGGACTATTCTTCTAATTCTTTTAACAGGCTATTATTCCAATATATTTATTTTTTGCGTTTTGACAAAACATTAACGTATCCTACTTTATTCGCCCTTAGCCATATTGTTGCGCTCGTACAACATTTGTACATTGTTTCACTGGTTGATGTTTAATGGATTCAGTAACTTAACAGCTCTCGTGCTGATTTATTTTCTAAATTCTTTAAATTTTTTATGGTAGCTTTTATATCGATCCGTTGTCTCGTTCGTTGGATATTTCTTTATCAAACGCGCTTGTCTTTTTCTTCTTCTATACCTTTGCTATTTTCTTTGTTTTTTTAAAGGATGCGCATTCTTAATTTTTCTATGTACAATATTCCGTATATAAGTACAGATCCAGAAGACTTTCGTGAATGACTTGTGTAACATAGGTAATAGGAAGATATATAGTAAAACAAGACAATATTAAGACTTTGACAGTGGATGAAAATTTTTAATGGTTGGAGAAAAGACAGGAACAATTTTTCCAAGATTGCAAGCGAAAATTTATTACTCGTTGTCGAAGCAAACGTTCGCGATCATTCTATTCGTAATATTTCAAATATTTCTATAATTCTATCTCTGTACACGATTTACTATTTAAAGATGACAATCTTTAATAATTAAGACGGTGAACCGTATCAAGCGTCTCTGAGACTCAATACGTAGCAACGACTAATAGCTTACTTTCAATTATCGGAATCGATATGCTCGAGGAAAGACTATCTAAGCTATCAATTACATTCAATAATGAAACAAGTCGTACTCGAATGATTTAAAGCAGACATAATATGGGACTGATAAATAGCCGGTAAGAATCTCACCAGTTTACCACTATGTTACTATCATATACTCGAGTGCCATTAATTATTTCATTTGAAGCGTGTTGTAGATTTCACGTATTTGTCCCCCGTTACACTACAGAACCGGTAAAAAGGAAAAGTTACAAATAAAAATTGCATGCAACGCGTTCAGCTTATCGGTAAGAAAAATAGACTGCGCCTTATGGTAGCTGGAAATAGATTGTACGCGTAGTACGCTATTAGCTCGAATTGCGGTACGAGGGAACAGCAATTGTGGTGAAGACGTCGTGTTTCATGCATGCCAACACCGTTCCAAGCTAGATATATATATGTACGTTCGCGCGGAACTGAAAGTCGAGTTGGATACTTTTAAGTCTACGTAGAAAGTCGCATTCCTGCCAGTTTGTTGGAAAACAGGTAGACGATTTACAGTTATAAGTTGCTGCAAGTGGTTAAACTGTTGCTAAATATGCTGTTCGATTCACTCTCGAAACGTTTCGTTGTTTTCAATTCTGTGGGTTCGTTCATTCGCACCGAAATTAGTTTGTCGACCGCAATTAGATACGCGATTGTGCTGTTGAGTCAAAGATTGCTTTATAGTTTAGTCGCTTAAACGCGTTAAAGAGATGATCAGACAAAGACACTTACGATTAGCAATTAGCAGAGATTTTCACATCTGTGTATCACTTTATGTGTAATAGCGTTGGATTATATCAAGTGATTTTATAAATAATTTCGTGTTTACGTATAGTAAATATCTTTGCACGACCTAATCGCATACAACAATACACTCTTCGTATCGAAAGAATCGACGAAGCTGTCTCCATTTTACGTAACTTCATGAATTCAACATCAACACTGAATTCACATATCTGAAGTGTGCAATCTGTACGCACAAGCATTCTTATCGACTCGATTATCTCCGTTTAAATCCTCACTTTCTATCAACTGAAAAAAACATAACGTAACTTTCGATATCTTTCGATATCACATATTCTTCACTATTCGTCCAGTATATTGTTATCTACGAAATCGCGAGACGTTAGTTGAATACTCGTGTGCGTGAAATACATGACTTGTGTGCAGTGCAGGACGCGCCAACTGAATGGCGAACCTTTACACCTAGCCACTTGAGGCAGAGATTAATGACGCCCGGTAAAAAGAAAAGTGTTGTTGCTGGCGCAAGAACGCCGTTTGCGGTCAGTCTCGAGCAAATAAATATGGGCGTGTAACGTCGGTGTACACAAGTTATACCTTAATTATCCCGAGGCATTACCGCGACTAATGCCTTTAAAGAGAAGAGTAGAATGACGCTTGTCGTCACGCTGCGCCGGCGGAAATGTCGTTTTGTTCATTGCTCCGTTCTGTTTCTCGTACTGACGAGAGAATGCGACAGGTTGGATATCGAATTCGACATTCGCCCGTTCCAAAGAAACCAACGTCGTTCAAGCGGCACGAATAATTTCTGTTCCAAGAAATAAAAGGATAAGGTAATTCCAGGTGTTACAGTCCTCATTTTTAACCTTTTCAAGGATGAATCTTTCAATGCCAAAGAAATAATTGCCCTCGCTTCTTTTTTGCGAATAAGTTATGCGTTAAAATTAAATTCACATTAAATCATATTCACATTAAAGGAAAATTGCTGGTGATGTGCTATCGTTTATTATCTTTTCCAGCGACTTCAATAGTCGATGGAGACTGTTTCGATAGATTTAAACGCTGCTCATCAAGGATCAAACACAGAAATAATGCGTCAGATTTGCATATATCTAAGGCTCATCGTCCATGAAGCGTTAGTCTATTAGACGCGACTATATGTCTATGTCGGTGTTCAGAGTACGAAGCGTGCAGTAAGATATATTTTATTTCATTATTGAAACGTCGAGCCACAAGGAAGAAGCTTTCGTTCTATATCAAGAGATTCGTTTATAGCTCCAACGTACACCTCGCAACTGATAATGTTAGCGCCAGTGGTCACGACGAAAACGCGTAGCGACGAAAACAGTTCGCTGCTGTTTCGTGGACAGATGTACAATGATCGCTGCATAGAAGCATAGAGAAGCTTCTAATACGCGTCCATGAAGCGACGCTTCGTCGACAGTGGACTCGAAAAAGGGCTATTAGAGTGAGCTATTAGGAGACGTAATTAATTTAGGCCTTGCTTTGAATAAAAATGTATTGCTTATCACGGTACTACGATATCTCAATTTCTTTGTCTTCCATAATACTGTAGGATTATTTATATAGAACTAGACAATATGAATTGAACGAAAAAAGATTCTAAATGAAATATTGAGTTAAGATAACGTCAACTTACTTAACTTTTATAGTAGAAGTGAAGTGAGATATAGAACTAGTTCTTTTAAATTATGTAATTATCATAACACATCTTTATAAATATCCGCGAAAATGAGTAAAAATTTTGGATTGTGAGTATCCACACTGTTACATATAACACGTATAATACGTTAAACGTAATGAACGTTATTTTGTATTATGATGTTGCATACAGTCACTTAAGCGTATATTGCTAGTAGATTTATGATTTCCGTGGAACGGAAATAGTTAAGAGTTAAGAATGGATCGTTCGAGTTAATTTTCTATACGCGAAATATGTCTGTCGCGTGGGTCGTGCATAGCTAGCTTCGAGATTAAGTCACAAGACAAATTTATAGATTCACGTTCAAATCAAGAGGGCGTAACATGAATATGGCAGGTTGCTATTTTCCTATTCGTTGGTCAATTGAAAAGAACGATTCGATCTCAATTGTACATATTTCATGCAAACTAAGCACGTATTTGAAGTGGCAAGATAGATCGTAAGATTGGAAGCATTTTCTTGTTGGCTGTCATGTAAATTTATTGGTTAATGTCTTCGTTATTTCGAAGAAAAAAAGAAATACGGAAATCAAATGTTGCTTTTTCAAAAAGGAAGGTTAATGTTCTAAGAAAATTACCAAACCAAATGAAAATTTCTTACGCAATTACCTCCTGTGTTTGGTACGTTATACGTTACGTTAAATATTAAAAGGAAATTGAAACTATAAAAAATCGTTTAAAACAGTCATACCCATATTTTTGTTTTTCGAATATCTGGAAAAATGTATCAATTTTTTATTGTTTCCTTTAGACTATTTCACCTTTAATATTTGATATATTCTTGTATATCCCTGCACATTCAAATTTCTCATAAGTGCATAAACATCTGCAGGCTAATCATTACTCCCATCATATTTATTCAATCGTTGTCTTGCAATAATACAGGAAATGTTCGATAATTGCACAAAGAGTTCCTCTTCGTAATTACACGGTCGTCATCCCTACTATCGAGGTGAGGTTCACCTGATTCACCGCGAAACTCGACGGCTCGCCGCGATCGAGTAGTGTAACATGATAATGTTTCATTTATTCCTTAATAGATTATCTCTTATATTCTTATGTTTGTATTAATCAATTCTGATACATTCCTCGTATTTTATTTCTTTTGTTATATATTCATCGAAGATTGCGAAGCACCAATTATTGTTCCACAACAGCGTAAATATTAATCCGGTGCTTGCATATATTATTTTATGTAATTGATTTAATTACATCTTTAATTTAATTTACTTAATTTACACAAAAACCAGGTAATGCTCGGCTTCATGCATCGACGCGTTCACCCATTAGAAATCCTATTTCAATCGACGTAATATGTTAAGGGAATAAAATAAGGTCAGGTAGCGTTTAATAAGCCTCTGAAAGACCAGAACAAAATCCTCGATACTTGTGGTATGTGAGCAATATACATGCAGTTTCTTCTATGTTCAAAATGATACAGCATCAGCTCTGTCCAATTTTACGCTCCTCAGAAGAAAATCGAATGACTAGACATATCTCTTTCGATACGTTCGTCGATATAAATAATACGGTCTACGTATTGACTTGATTTTTAACATTATAGTGTTTTTAAACATCAACGAAAAATGTATTATTTGAGGTAAACAAATTTTAATGCGTCCTCTTCCGTGTTCCGCGAAATGGAACAAATTGAAATTATTTATAACAAACATAAGAATTGTTTGTTCGATATAGAGTACTTTCTTAAGCTTAAATCTATATATATATATAGCTTTTTGCTGTTACCAATATCTCCAGTTGTTCATAAAAAAATTGTTTCAAATAGATAAAGTATTTATAAAAACGTAAGAGACAGTCACAAAATTCACATTGTGTAGCAAAATTGTTAACACTAGCTCAGATCGTAATTCAACACAAACTATTAATTTACTTACTTTACAAAATAAATGAAAGATGAAAGTGTGAGAAGCTTCTCGTACCTTATTGAATGATCAAGTTATTTATTCAAATGATCAATTTATTCATTCGAATTACTTTGCAATTATTCGCTCCTTCTACATTATCGTTCATTTGAAGTATAGGATCTCGTTTCTTCTCATTGTTTTTGCAACAATTTTACATCTATCTCTCTGTACCGACTCTTTTTGTATTCTTATACCGATATATATATAATCACGTGTCAGTAAGACAAATATTTCCTTTGTATTTGCTTATTTTTTCATTATGTGTGCAATTGGCAAGTTCGCTACTGACTATGGTAATCGCGAATTAAAAAAACCAAGCGAAGAAGTACGATTAATTAAGATTGCTATTCGTGACTTAGTTACATTGTAGAGGAGTCAGGCCTCGGTGATCCCTTGCGTGTTGATCTTTAAGGAACGTACATATACACATATAACCTTCTATACATAGCCCTGAAATTCTCTCCCTCTCATTTCAATTACTTCGTACGCGCCTGCATTGTTCTGCACTCTTAACAAATATACGAGGCGCATGCTGTCAAATTTATTGCACTTGAATCTCCATGATAATTATATTGCGAGAATCCAGTGAGTCAAGTTTCTACTTTTAGCCTTCTTGTGTCCATTTGTTTTTAATTTGTAGTAGCTCGATGTATCCGTATTCGCAAGTTGCATGCAGTGATAGAGATCTTAAGTATACTATATATATATTAAGTATACTATAGATATATTGTCTTGACATAGATATATAAACTTGATTTATTATATTTTACATACATTTAGTTATAGAGAATTAAATGTTAAACAAGGGGTAATAATAAAAAGACTCATAAAATATACCTATAATACCTGAATTTTAACCAATCTGTTATTACACGAATTAGTCACCATGAACTCATTCTAATAGTTTAACGCACAAATATTTTAAATAAAATATCATTGCACCATATATTTTTTTATTACATTCTGAAACTGCAAAAGAAGATATTTCCACTTTTTTTTCTTCAGTCTAATTTCCATTTTCCTATTTTCTTCTTTCGATATATACATTTATTCTATATTTATCCTTTCTTTTTTGCTAGAGATAATATATATTTTTTGTACATCTTATTTCCTACTCACCTACCTGTGCATCATTATCAGATTATATCACTATCAGTATTTGTGACTCGATTGTTTAAATACCCCTCTCGGTTATCCATTGAAAGGATGTCGCTTCAAAACCATAAGAACAAAACAAACGTGACATTCATTTATGCAGGATAAGAAAAAGGTGATAATGATGATGATTGCAGTTAGTTAATTAAATTACAGAACGATTAATTAAACATCCACGACTAGTATCATATACAATACAATGCATACGAATGTAACCACATGTATAGACCTCTATTGATATTAACACAGGGATAAAAATGATTAATAATACGTCGTTACGGCAAAGACTCGTTTTGCAGACGGTCACGACTGATGGCGTTTCTTGAGCGTGAACAACCGCATCAACGATAATGCTTCGTGTCTGCTTAAGATCACTCTCATTGACGTTAATTGTAAGCATCGATATACACTACTGACTATAAGTCATTGGGCGCTTAATAATGGAATATTAATTTGAACAAATACAAAATATGTTTTGAAGGTTGTTATCGTAAAGTTACTTTAATAAACATTATGGTTGAAGTTTACAAGTTTCCGAGAATGTATGTATTTCTGGTAATCTATGTAAGCCATGCACATCGTTTCATTTCTTTCAAAGGCTAACCTTTTCTATTGAAAGAACGTGCACGCAGATGTTACAGTTGTATGTTAGTATGTCACACGCTATGAAGAAGGCAAAAGTTGTTATTATGTAAAAACAGATCGTTTTTGTAGAAGGTGAGCTTTTACAATGACCAAGTTAAAAGTTCACGAAGAGGAATCAGTTAAGTTTTGTATATATAAATACGATATTATTTATTGTTAATATAAATGAAAGGAGACGTTAAAGAGCGAGGAATTGCTAAGTAAAAAATGATTAAGACCAACACACTGGCAATTTGATTTAACTTGTCTTCTTCGGTTAAAACTAGAAATACCTAGAAATAACTAGATTTCTTTTATTCTGATATTTTTTTAAACTACACTTCTGCTACGTCTTAAAAACAATTCGCTGATATATCTTAAGCAAAACACAGAAATGTACTTAAAAGACAAAAGCTTTTAGAACAATTATATTTGCTATCTGACTAATCTTTCTAGCGCAATCTTTTTCTTAATGGACTGACTGTCGACGTTTTGCTTATGCACTTACGGATCCCTGTAGTTTACCTGCGATTGGAATATATATTTTAACGCTTTACGTATAGTACCTTATCGTAATATCAAAAATATTGCGAATTTGACAAGTATATCTTTTTCTTTAATTTAAACGTTTCAATTGATCCCGGCGTAGTGCCGATTCCTGTTAACTTTCACATTGTGCAAACTATTAATAAGTCGATACATTCGCTACTATTAACGTATACGTTGCATTGTCTCGATGATCTAAAACTTTCTTAGCTACTTGACTCTGACACGAACACTGGCATTATGATTTATTGCGTTTTAACGAAAATATTGAGGAAGGAAAATAAGACAGTCCAAGCAGCTTACTGTCGAGCCTATCCAGACTCTTTGCAAAAATATTAAGCGAATGCCTGCATGCCATATTGGAGGAGACAATGACGCTTCCAAATCATCAATTTGGATTTCGGAAGCGGCATTCAACAGCTGAACGGATACACCGTATTACGCGTAATATTAGCTAAGAATTGTAAAAGAAAAAATATTGCTCAGCGTATTCTTGAACGTTAACAGACTTTTGATAAAGTCAAAAGGCACCCTGGCTTGCTATACAAGCTCAACAAAATTTTGCTTCATCGATCTATCTAATCATGCATTCTTACCTAAACAATAGACAACTTAAGTTTAGATTTTTAAATGCTACAACTGCAGTTTTCCCTATTGTGGCTGGAGTACTATAAGACAGTGTACTTGGACCAATCTTATACTCAACCTATACGACAGACCTATCCACTTTGGCCAACGTCGTTACAGCTGCATTCGCCGATGATATTGCAGTTCTAACAGCGGATGAAAAGCCCGAAGTAGCTTCTTCAGTCCTTTAAGAGCACTTGGACAAAATTGTGAAATAAATTGTGAAATTCGTGAATACCACGAATGGCATATTAACATAAATGAAAGCAAATCGACGCATGTTACGTTCATCTTACGCAAACGCACATGTTCATCGGTAATGCTAGACAACGCAATAATTACAGCTAACATTGAGATCCTACAGCGATTCTAACTAAAAACGCTAAGGCTCATCTGGTATGTAACCAATGAAGCCATACATAGAGACTTAAGAATACCAACGATTAAGGAAGAAATTTCTAAATTTAGTAACCGCTACGACACACACGCTTGACTAAGCGTTCCAATCCTCTAGTCACCCAGTTTCTAATTTAGTAAGATTTGTATCGAAAGAAGTAAACTTACCGTAAGGTTACGTATCATGCTATGGAAACACGACATCATAATTATTCCAAATTCTCCGTGAGAATCGATTGTAATATTTTTACCCCTCCCTCACTCCCGAAAAAAGAAAAAATATTTAGATTCAATTCTGATTTCTTATTGTTAACGATCTTTTTTTTTTAATCGAAGCACGAAAGGATTTCCTGTCGTTTCGTGTGTTTATTTTATATTGCGTGCGTGTCGATGATTTTCATTGCAGGCGTGTGACACTTGATAATAACCGTGAGCTCATTACACGTGGCCATATCTAGATTTTGTTGGCCGGTAAGCGTGACAATTATTACAGATGCTTTGAGAGCTTGCCGCTGGTTCAGAAGTTTTGCACATAATTTACCGATGCGAGTCTGTAATTACGATCGGGTCGAGAATCGTGCGATACGAAGAAAACGGCCCTGAGCTCTCAAAGTGGGATCAAGAACTTCTTGTAAAAAAGACACACAGGGTACAAAACAGCCTCTGCAGTATTTTCGGGACAGAAATCGAGATAAATTCTTACACGATCAGGTTTTATTCATGAAACGAAACTTGGATACAAAACTGAGAATTAGCTTAATGATTGGTTGTTACCCTGTTGAGGATACTTTAACGTGTAAGCTGCGAATCTTACACCTGTCCACGGATACCAATTATACCATTACCGGTAACTTAGCGGACCGGTGATGAGGTTCAGCTTTGAGAATATTCACTGTGTTTGAACGGAAAAATTTTCGGAAGGACCCCATAAACCTGTGAACTGCTTAAAAATGTCGAGCGCGAAGTATATACCGCGGATTGTAAATCTATGGTATTTAATATAAATTCGATGTTTTCCATTTTCCTTTTATTTTCTAGTTATTTTGTTCTAAAATGTTATTTCAATTGCATCATGCGATGGTCCGATAGATCTTTCGCTTTGTATTCCAAAAGCAGCATTTTCGAAAACTTTAATTAACAATTATCTATCATAATATAACGTATTAAATAACGTATTAAATAACGTATTTGTTAGAGTTTTCCTGTAGGTATAAGGAGTATATAGATGTCCTAATATATTTACGCGCAACAATTATGGCGCATAATTACTATTTTTCTTACGATCAGGAGAAGTTATTTTCTTCTTGAAATTACGTACATGATCTTACATTGAACTCGATTAACAGTATTTTGGTGAATTCTTGCTCAGTTGGACGAAGAAACGAATCTTTACTAGCAGTATTATCGTGCACAGGACAGCAGCCGAAACCTGAAATCGGCATCGAATTTTGCATCGCATCGGTGTGAAAGTGACTGCGGCGAAACCTGTTTACCACGCGACAGGTGTCTGCTTATGATTTATCGAAGTGCTTGCCTTTTCTTTTCTTATTTTCTCCCAAATGGGGTGTGGCGGCAGAGATGTCAATTGCGTCATATTTTATTTTTACGGCGGCCAGCGCATACCTTGTTGCTTCGTTTTAATTAATCGCCATATCGGGACCTGGTGTAATTAATTAGGGTTTCCAGCAATATCGTATTTCGAGAGACCAAGCCGAGACTTAAATCGGCGATCATTTTAAAAGGGCGAGAGATACTCCTTTTAACGTTTACATACTGTAAAACTTATTAATGTTTTTATAACCAACTCCATTATCCCATATATTGTAGAGTGCGAACAAAGTAGGATTCGAAACAAAATTATTTCATTCGAAAACTCGTGTTTGAGGAAATTGAATTTGGAAATTTAAAACTTTATAAAATTGAAAGATTTATGATGCAATTATCTTTCCTTTCATTTATGTTTACTATACTTCGTCCAAAAAAGTTAAGTATATCACTGCATTTTTTAACAGAATGTTATTGTTTACTGAAATTTCGCAGTAAATCAGGGCTAAGAAAAATGTTCATCTAGAGGCACAAAGAAATTTATTTTATCTTCTAGTATCTACAACTTTTTTATTCATTTTCATATTCATAGTTGAATAGTAGTTGTGATCAACCATTTTCATTTTGGATCATTGAAGCGTGTTATTTTTAAAGCGTGACTTTTTTACGGACGAATGAAAGAATAATTTGCATATTTCGTACGTGTTACCTTATCGTGGAAAAATTATCCCCAATGAATCTACAAATCCATTCCACAATCTCTTCGAATATTTTCCTTCGAAGAAAAAAGTGCTCGTTCGTTGGATAAAATATTCTTGTGGACTTCTCTATTCGTGCAATTTCAATATTGAATGCAATCATATGTTTTATTAATATTAGTTAATATTTTATTCATAACGCGGCATTTAGCCAGCGAAGTGTGAACTTGCAGAAATTTTAGCGTAAACATTTGATTTTATAAATCTCGTAATTTTCTTGAATTACACCAGTCGCATAAAGGTTCGCAAACGATGTAAATTATTATTATTATTATTATTTTATATTAAACCTTATAAATTTGTTCATTCGACAATTAATGGATTGGTAACGTTTAAATGCTGGTAAATTATTAGCACCGACAAATGTTTATATTTTGAGGGTATTTCGTAAAAGCTTAGAAATTAGATTCGATTAAAATATGAGCATTATTCTGTCGTTTCTTTTTGGGCTTATGCATTGAATGTTTTTCCAAAAAAGTGTGGTACACGTTAGTATTAAATAAAACTAAATACTCGTGATGGAATTTCACTCATAATTTTATCATAATCTGTCTTATACATATAAAACTTTTATCACAAAAATCAAAATGAAAGAACTTCGTTTATTTGAAACCCGTTTCAATCAAATTTTATTTAATATCTGGTTAATTGTACTCTCATCCACTAAATTTACTTATTTCGATGTAAATATTGGTACCTCGAGATAGATAATGTATTTCTTAATGATAATTTCTTTATCAATTCCGTTTTATCGAACAGTACTACAAAGTGGATATTTCCCGGAAAAATACCAACCGAATGTAAACACGGTAATTAGCATTACCATTGGGATTAACAATCAATTTCTGTCAGCGAAAATAGTCAGGTAAAAGTTAAAAATATTCAAGCGTTAAAATGCAAGCCGGTAATATTATCGAATCAGGTTCTGCCGTTGAAAAATATCAGTGACAAATCTAAACGTGTGGATTCAGCGGGAATATTAAAATTATTCGACTTGCATACAGTACTTTCTACATATAAATTCGAGCAAACTCAATGACATTGATAGAGGTTGATCGCTTATCGACCTCGAGATATCCTTAACGGAGCGTACGTCCGAGCTTGCATAAAAATCGATGCTTTTTTGAAAGCGTAAAGCATCTAAATTTAAAATTCTTCAAAGATTCTTGGAACTCGTTTATATTCTATCAAAGAAGAGTCGATAATATCCCTCGTGATACAGAACGATATCCAAATGTTCTTTGACTGTGAGAGCGAGCTATGTAACGCAATCCAGTATTCGTGTTTCTACTAAACTTCAGCTTTCTTACATGATACTGCAAGTGCAAGGTTACAGCGTACGTTCCGCGATACGAGGCGGTTAAACATTCAACTCAGCTCATATTTTTCACCGAATAATTGCAGCTATTCCAGTCGTTTCGTATTTCATAGGAATTCTAAAAAGATATTTCCAGCAATAATTAGTAATTAATTTCTACTAATGAATTGCCATGCAATTTGATTATGTCTCATACAAATAAATTACCAATTGCTTTAGTCGTTCAAAATTTCCATGTACAGGGTGTGCCTCATGATTGGAGTATACATGTATATTACTGTAAAAATTAATTAATCGTACTATAAGTCTTATGTCTATTTCTTTTCTATATTAATTCAAAATTTTATAAAGAACGCCCTTTAAATTTTTATTTCGAGCAATAATTACAAAGTAAATTAGATTAATTTAGTACAAGCAATTTTTCTATTTATGCGCTTGTCACTGTATATTCACTTAATTTTGCCTAATGTAAATTTTCGCCTATCTTCCGTCGTCTTAAAAATATTTAGGTTTGATTCGATGCAAGCGACGTTTTCTACGTATGTAAATCTTATGATACAAATATGACATTATCGTCACCATTACGTTATACTTCTCTTATCCAAGTTTTACAACAAATTAACATTCTTTTCGAATTCAAACGTAGTTGTTTTCCCTGAAACGTCAGGTTCTGTCAAAATGTTTATTTTTGTCGAATTATATAACGCGTTAAATAAGGCTTTCCGTAGCAGAGTAACTGGCCGTTTTACAATATCATTGTCTTTGTTCCTGTTTGTATTTCGCTCATATTTACACGTAGTATAAACTCAGTTCGATAAATCTTTCTAAGATATTTGGTCAATTTATCATTGTTACAGCGGTCGACACGTCTCTTCGGATAAATTAACCTGGCATATGTCGGTGAATTCTATTTTTAATCGTAGGTGCTGTATGCAATGCAGTTAGTAATTCACTTGTTCGCAAGACTGACGTACGTTTGCTGGGTCGCCTTTTGCATGTAAGCGTAGTGTGTTGACGCGCACGTATATTTGCATATGTATCGTGTGTAACAAGGAAATAAGTATTTCTTCTAATATCCATTTTGAAAGATTCAAATTGTTTCAAATTTCTGTTCCAACGAATAGCAGAAATTATAAACTAAAGAGTTTCAAATAGCCGTAGCACACGGCTCGTCGAGTTAGCGACTAACCTGACTAACTCGAAAATCTCTTCGCGTATGACAATAACCGGTTAGTATCTGTATAACACAGATGCGACAAAAGTTACACCGGCACGGCGTCACGTCGCCACAAGAAGATGATGCATATGCGTGTCTAGAGGCCAGCGTAGTGGTTCACGCCGCGTATAGCAGAGCTCAGCTCTGGCTGCTGGCAAGTCTTCGTCAACGTAACCATTCGTTTCGCTACTTTAACGCACACGCACGTACACAGATACGTGGTGTACTTTTGCAACAGTGTGCAAAAGTTACAAAAGTTACTCATCGTTTAAAATTTACTCAAACGAGACAGAAAAGTAAAGAGAAAATCCGAATAGACGAACTCATCGGTACAGTCTGACAAGAAAGTCGCGGTCAATTCTAATTTTGTCAATGACCCTTGGCTAGGCAAGAATTGCGAAACATAGCGGACAACTATGACGATTTTGCGGGAAACGACACGGTGAATTCTTAATTTTTCGCTGTAACTGGAGAATCACTGGCTTCAAGCTTTAGAATGTTTCGTGAAATTTTTGTAATCACGCAGAGGAAGACAGAGACTGCTTCGATTATAGATTTGATAGAAATAAGGGGCCAAATATAATATACAGGATGATTGGTAACTGGTGGTACAAGCGGAAAGGGGGTGATTCTAGGCGAAAAAAGAAGTCGAAAATATAGAATAAAAATTTTTCGTTCGAGGCTTTGTTTTCGAGAAAATCGACTTTGAATTTTCGCTCGGTACGTCTCGTTATAACGGATCTCACTGTAGATCGTTGTCTCGATTGACGTTATTTTTTTAATTTTTACAATTTTAAAATTTTTATATTTTTATTCTATATTTCGACTTCTTTTTTCACGTAGAATCACCCCCTTTCCGCTTGTACGTTTTCGGCCCAAAATTCTCGAACGTAAATCGTAGGTTAAAAGGTTAAGTACTGGAATCTTCTATTCTCTTCATATGGAATTAAACTACTCGGATTGTAAGGCTTACAAAATAAATTGTATACGCTGATTGATACATGTATAGCGATACATCTTGTTGAGATTTACAAATTTCGTGTCACGTTCCGCAACACGTTCCGTATGTATCAAGATTTCTTTTTTTTTTTTTTACTATTTATTAGCTACACTCACGGAATAAACGAAGAGATGCGATTTGATTCCTGTAGATAACGCGGAAGGAGCCTACGGTGATCGGTAAGATGACGTTGCATGTGATACCCTAATGAAAATGGTGTAAACCGTGAACGAGCGAGCAAAATTAACCTCGTAGACAAAGATAGGTGGAGTGCAATCATCTTGCATGGTTGTATTTGTTAGATAAGGCGCTCATTCGCGAAATAGCAATGCTTCACCTCCCAGGAAACTTGCTGACATGAAAATTATCGCCATAAATAGCAGAAAAATAATTATGGAAATAAGCGCTTCTAGGTTGATCTATCTATATCCTGTACTATTTTATAATATGATGTATATCTTTATAATTTGCTAAAACATTTTGCATAAATCAATTGATAAAACTTTCTGGAACTGTTGAAATATTAAAGCAGAAATTTTCCCCGTGCATCTTGAACTTCTTTAAAGCGATTGTTTATGGTTGTCCACTGTAATAAGTTATCAACGACTCTGTTGAAATTATAGGTTGAACATTATTATTTTTTGGAAAAGATTGATTCGTTTTAAAAATGTTGATAGTCATAATGTTTTATTAAAATTTCGATTATCTTTTTATGGAAGCCGAGTTTTGAGTTTTATAAGAAAAAAAGAACTTCATTTTTTACTTATAAATTTTCCTAACACACTAGATAAATTGCATATTAGTTGTGTCATCACGTTTCAGATTCGATCGTGTAATTATCAACAAAGTAATAGACAATTTCTGTATTTTTCTACGCGATAACGTTATGCAATTTCACGGATTTCCCCGAACATATCTACACTATTATTGTTCATAAGTATTGGGACAGATATTCGTACATACGATACATTTTTTAAATTAAAATACACTCATACTGGTGTAAGTCAAATTCTCATAATTTTTATGCAAATTGTTATAAACATTTCGTTATATCCTTATAAGTGAAATGAAAGTTCATGAAAGTTCATGAAAATGAATTTAAAGACGTAATGCCAACTTGAGAGATTCTACGTGTTAGCAAAGAAAGAAAAAGAGGAATTATATTTTGTACGTAAAAGATTTCTGTGCAATTCTTATGCGATGCGAAACGCGGTGTCAATGGGTCAGTCGTACGCATGACACACTTTTAATCAATATGAAATGATGTTTCAGTTGCGTGTAAAGCTGGCAAACGCATCTAAATCTAACCATTGTCGGCTTGTAACCAGCCCGCGTATGTATCAGCTATATCGCAAATAACGACGGCATAAAGTTCAATATGCGTTTAGAAATCCTCGATTAATTTTCAAAGGAAAATTACGCTTTATGATATTCGATTATTATAGATGAGAGGCGATAAATAAACTATGTCGAAAGTTAAGTCTACAAATATATTTCTTTGATATTAGCTAATACATTTAGTTCGATAATCATGTCTCTTATGGAACTTTTAAAAAATACTCAAATATCTCTAAATATTTCAATATACCTTAAAAAATAAAAAAAAAAATGCTAGGAATAATATTTTAACTAAAAAGGTAGAATATTTTCGGAAAGCATTCAGTTGTTAAATCGGAGGAAGCTATAATCGTTCGAAACTATAAAGTTAGCTTTTAATCTACTTGAAATGTAGTACTTAGTCCCGTCGCTATCTGTAACACACGCATGGTCGAAGTGGCTCGTATTTTCATTTATGCAACGTCACTTGCGACTCGCGGCACACGAATACTGAACTTTGATACACTGACAGCAACCATCGACGAGCTGCGCATCCAGACGTCGTTTCTATTTCAAAACGTTGTATGCTCTCAGTTGAGTACATAGTTACATACCGCGGCGCGTCTAGCGGACGATTATTTTCACGGTCACGTAAGCAATTTAATGAGCGTACAGAGCTCCCAGAGATAGAACGAGAAAAAGAGAAAGATGGAAACACCGGCACCACTATGTCAAATCACTATGATTCCGCGTTCATGGACCAGAATTAGAACTGGAACTGGTTCACTCGCGAACTCGCTCGCTCTTGTTCATTTTAGCGGTGAATTAGTCCCTGACGAAAGCCATTAATACGCGGTCAATTTGTATGCCACCACTCGATTACGCTCCAACTTTTCTCGTCTGAATTAACGACTTCGATTCGTCGGGTATTATGCTTTTCTTGTTCTTGTTAGAATTTCGTGTGTTGTTTCATAGCTACCTCGTAATTCCTGCTTCCGTTTCTCTGCTATGTGTGTTTTGCCCGCGTTTATTTCTGTTCCTCGACATATAGATTAATGCTTTTTCTTACTTTTCTTGCTGCGATCCACCGTGCAAGTATGTTTTGTACAAATATCAATTTTCGTATGACGCGCGAAAGGAAAATGATAGTTTTTACCATAAGCGCACTGTTCTCTTTGACGCGTGTGGTAGAGTTTGAATATAAAATATCGCGTCGTAGAGATGAATTGAGTGATAATTTTGTTCGAGCTTTTTCAATCTAACATTTACTATTAATATATTTTAGTTTTAATATATTTGCATTTCTTATGAATCATGTATTTAAATATTTAAATTCTATCGCACAATGTACTTTAATATAACTGCGGTAGTCGATAAATTTTACTAATATGCGTAACCTCAACATAAAATGTCAATCGTAAAAAGACAAATGTGTATTAGGCGTTAAAAGATTATCGAGATATATTCAAACATGTCTGAAAATTGTATAGCGATTGTTTGCTATTGTGTGAGATTCAACTAGCTGGAATTAACTTGCTAGAATAATATACTATGTTCAATTGGCAAATCGTTTGTTGCTATGGCTGAAGAAGCTTTTCTTTGAAGCTATTCTGGTTGCTGAATACTACCAAGTATTTTGTAGATTGTGCAACTATTTCTGTAACGATAGAAGGATAGATTCTTCCTTTGCTTGCAAAACTATTTTCAAAACAAGCGTATTAACATGCTTTTCCGAAGAACTTTCTTTAATCGTAAACGTAAACTTTTCTACGATGCTCTATTCAAGGTGATATTATTTTCTTCTTACCGATAAGATAAATATTTTATTTATATAATAGATATCTTTCTCGGATATTTTTTAAATTTTTTCTCAGGATTAAACGCGGAGGATTAAAATATGGTAAAAGCAATAAATCTTGCTTGTTAAAGAACATCGGTACCGACGTATCCTGTTTTATTTATTCGATTTTACCTATCGCTGATACTAATCGCTTTTAAACTCCTTCCCCACAGTCTTCTCCATCAGTCCAGTCTCTATCGAACTCACAGGGAATAAAGTCGACTATGAAATAACGTTTTATTACTACCATGACTATTACAAATTTGAAATTTGAAATTCTCGCGTCGAGGACAACGACTATGCCATGGGTCAATTTACTGTGCACAATGCGCAAAAATAAAGTACTCCGTGAGTGGTAGGTGATTTTGTTTTTCTTGTGACACTGCCACGCCTTGCTTCCATCATTCCAAAATGTTGTATTCATTTTACATCGAGTGGACGTCGTTCAAGGCGTTTCTTTGATCTCGCGATTACACTCGACCCATCTTTATAAAAATGATTATATTATAGTAGTTGAATATACCAGCGGTAGTTACTTCGTAGCGTTTTTCTCTCTTTTTCTTGAATTAATCGATAAGGTGGATCGTTTCACAATTTGATCTTCGCGTGGTTACGAAATTAAACGTTAATGACGACGAATCGTGATTTTAGATGTATCGGTTTATTATTCGTAATAATACAAATTACATTTTACTCCGTATGAGGAATTTAAAAGGAAAAAATTGTGGAATTACGACAGGGAGCGCTATAATAATTTAATATTCAATCATATAATCCAATCAATTAGATTAGACTCGTGTGTAATGTTCATTGATTTACTCTCGAATGCTTTGAAGCATAAAAAAGGAATTTACAATATTCCACTTTACGTGTGTAAACATCTAATGTCAACAAATAATGTTCACTTTTATTGAGATGGAATTATGATTATACGTATAATCCCATCCTGTTTTCACCATACGATTATAATTATAATTATTTATATACATATAATATATTTAGGAATATGTATACATTGAATACTGATTCTACAATATTGCTGCTATATTGAAAAATAGTAGCTAACTACGTTGACGATTAGGAATTTATTCGATAAATATTCAACAAATGTTCATTCGTATTTTAAGAGTATAATAATCGTTGAGCTATGTTTTCGTATTAAAAAACTAAATTACGTTATAATTTGCTAGATTTCTAGTTTGTTCGTTTTATTTTATTTCGTAATTAAATCCTTAGAATGTATCTAGTCACTCGTTCGATTAAGGTTTTCTTTATGGAGTTTCCTTATTTATCCCTGGAATTCCAAAGAAAATGTAGCCGGTTTAAACGAAGATCGATTAAAGCCAGATCGAATGTGGGATTTCATGGAATGGTGTAACATACATTTAATAAAAATATAAAATATACGCATAAATATATGCATAAATAGACGCGCTCAAAAAGAAATAGTCCTCAAAAAAAAATAAATTATTATTTGAAAAATATTCGTAACCGACATGACAAATTGTTTCGTCTATGCGAGTTAATAGGTTGGAAACAAACTGGTTACACGTTATTTATTCGTATCAAGTCAATGCTATCCAGTAGTTGCAGTGTAGTGATCCTCTGAAAGTTAGAACTAGGAAATCTTCTCTTTAGATATGTACGATAGTTTGAGAAACTTTGAAGTAATATTGTCGGGTACATCCCACAAGCATATTTTTATAATTATAACTTATTCAAATTCTCACCGTTGTAAATTATTAATATCATTTGCAATTATTAATTCTAAATCACACCTCAAATTGGTGGTAATTTATATATCTAAATCTATGTAAAATTATAAAGAAAATTACAGCTATTTGAAAATATAATCGTTTATATCAAAAATATAAATGTTATCAGGAAAAAATCGTATTAAAGAGCAATGATTTGCTATATCAAACAATAATGCCGCGTGTAAAGCACTCGTTACTATCAGTTGACAACGTATGCGTTAAAAATCGATTTACAGATAAGTTACAAAGTATTACCAAGGAATTCCCCTCCTTCGAGGGAAGAAAGAAAAATGAAAAAAAAAAAAGAGGAAGATTCCACGCCTTTTACATTTTAATGTAATGAGATACAATCATTATAATTTCAAGTATTTTCTAAAACATTCAGCATTCGTGCGAATTATTTCACACAAATGAAATATTTCTCAATTATACTGTCTATAAAGTATAAAGGTTCGTGCGTTATATCCGATGATGTTTCTCTTACGAGAAGTTGAAATAGAACGTCCTGTTTTGCAATAAAAAGAAGTCGAAAGAAGTCGTGCAGAAATGTAGCTCAGAGGAAGCAACGATTTGTCCATCATAATCGGATATATGAGAAAGATGAATTTTTATTAATAAATGATAACAATTGATTAGAAAAGAGAGTAACTGCAAAACGATATAATAACAGAAAATGCGATAGTAACGGCGATCTTCGAACAGTCTAGACGTAATCTGTCTGAGAACTGGCAATTTTTACGGTAGCCTTGCGTAACTGAAAGCTTAAGATTAAACCAAGACGAGTGATAAAGCGAGATACGTTCCGCATCGCGTTAGAAAAGGATGCTGCGCGACATGCGCACTGACACTACGAACGATGGAACTATCGTCGGTGTGCTTGTACGAGCGATAGTTACTTGCAGCAGGTAATCTAAGCAAGTTGATGTAAAATTTTGTCGAGTTTGTATTGTTGTCACGATTTGAGATTTCTGAGAATGTAAGCCTCGTCCAATAGGAATTATATCCCGATAGTTTTGCCAATATTATAGCTACGTAGCTTCGTTAGTTGCCGAATGACACACTCCTATGTATCCACGTTTATGTCTGTTTTGCGTTTCAATGTGATATTTGCATCTTTTTATGATTCTTAACGATACGATTGTTTTTTCATTCCTTCTTGTGCTGTTTTTCTTTTTAAAATACATATTATATATATACACGTAATAGTAGTAATCCTTTTATATGCAAAATGTTTGGACAAAGTGCTAAAATTTTAAATTCCAGTTTAGAAAATGAATCTTTGACTGTGATCTTAGTTTCTTTCAATTTCTGCGTCGAAACTATTTTAACTGCAAACAAATTAATTTATAATTTATGATATTATATTTCCATATGTGGACAGAATACACTGAACGAGCAAAAGGTTATACAAGATAAAATGTTATCGCTATAAAATAAAATATTCGATGCAATAATGATCCAGTTTCGGCTATACGAGAGTTAATCAATGCCTACGCAAATTTCTGATTTCGATCGCACCGATCGATATCGTATCGTTCCCATCGCTAGCGTACGGTTTCCTCGGGGCGATCACGTCTCGTGATCTACTAATTGTAAGTGTATATTTTGCTGTGTGCAGCCGGTTGTGTGTTCTTACGCTCTTGTATTCGCATAGACGCGAGTGTAGAACATAGAGTACATGTATAGAAGAGTTGGATTTCCTTGACATTAGCCGCTACAATGTACGTTACAGTCGCTTATCGCAAATGCATTCGCGGCCAACTATAGCACGCATGTTTATCAAGCGAAGTATTCGACTGTTCTGTCACAACCACAATTTGGAGCGCTTTATCTGATATTTTTATCAATGTCACTTATGACTTATGTACATCCTTCACAATGCAATTGATCGGGTTTACGTAATGAACATCACGATCATTCAGCTGTTTTTCTGCACTTTCAGAACTAACTATTACTAGAATTTTGTGTATATACGAGAAAACAATTATAAGTGATTACTTTCTTTGTTTTTGGTCTAGAAACATTTATAGAGAAACGAGAAATTTTCTATTACAACTTTTATATATATTTAAATCTTTGCTTGCTTGATCATCACATACATGCAAATCGAATTGAACCGGTTATACTAGTTAATATGTAAATACCTTATAATTATAAATTAGTAACATTATGCGAAAACTGGTTTATAATATTTACTGCTACATTAGTATAATATGAAATTTGCAACAAGTGTCTGGTGTTTTTCAGCTGTATTTTTTTTTACATACACTCGACGCTCTTTTTACACGGCTTTTTTCAACACACGTTATTAACTTTTACACGATTTATTCAACATGTTTTCGTTGTAGTTATACGATTTTTTTCAAGCACGTTTTATCGTTTCACTGTGATCTCGAACGTTCTATACAATTTTTAAGAGACTCGTGAACTTCTATCAAAACAAATTTCCATTTAGACTTCATTTTCTCAGCGATATTCTCAAAAATATGAATTGTGCATAGACATTCTCATAATCGATTTCATTATAATAACACGAGTCATGGATGACGCTAACATTTTTACAACTGTGATTTTTTACACGTTGCATTTGCAGAACTGTGTCTACTTCTCAGCTATGGTAGCGTGATTCCCACACCATCCCATGCTCTATAACTGTGCGTGCATCGGCGCAGTTTGCGTAATAAGGCTGTGATTATGCGAAGATAGAGCGCCTCGAGTCAGTATCCGCATATATCAGTCGCTGTGTTATCAGTTGTTCGTTGAGTCTTATAACCAATTCATTATTATCGTTTTTTCCTTTTCTGAGCAATTTGTAATACTAGTGAACTTCTTCAATATCGATTATTTGCAGAATAAAAAAATCGTAACAAACAGCGAATCGTTTGAATCGTTCGACTAGGAAAAGAAATTGTAGATTCTACGTAAAATTACGCGCACTTGTCGATTGTTGATCTTATTATATTGAAGAAAGGTCGTTGAGTTTATAAAAATTTTATGTACTTTTTGTACACAAGGGAAATGTTTTTATTGTCATGTACATGTGTTTATGTTTTCCAAAATATATAGAAAATCGATGGAAAAATAAATTTCCCTTAAAAACACCATAGGTAGTTATGGAAATAATATTTCAAAGCGAAATCTTACATTTGTTGTTTTTTAGTTTAATGTACGGCATCCAGCTATCGAGAAATGAAATCGTATCAAATGAGATTGTAAATCAAGCTGTAACCCATTTCACAGCAGTTCGATTTCTCTTATTCGATCGAACAAGTTATTCAGAGACTGCTTAATAAATTTGACGATTAACACGTCGCTTATCATACACAAGATTTATGTTTTAACGTCCAACTCGATGATTAAATATCCGTTTACGAGGTATGTGCTACTTTTAATCTGACGGGAACCAAATAATGCTAGTACCGGTTGTTCGAAAAAAGTTCGTAACAAAGCTTCAAAAAGATTTACAAGCAATGTATCTCTCATGAAATTGGTATTTTATTAAACAACGTATATTTTTATCGTCCTTGTTGGTAACTTTTAACTATCTATTGAATATTTTCACAAGATCTTTTTTGAACAACTTTCGTCTTTTCTTTACAATTTCAAACGATTCAATACGTTTAGGAAATTACATCGAACGTGAATTTTTACATTTCGTTGTAGCACGAAACATAAAAATTAGCATTCATAATTGTGCTCTAATTGCGTTTATCTCGAGAAATGATACAGGAATTACTTTATTAAAAGTCTCCATCTATATGTTGAGACTTCTTCAAATAAATCATGTTTCTCGTACGTAGTTGAAAAGGCTTGATTTATTAAAGAATTATACCGTAATTATCTTATTATAAATTTCCTGTGTTAATTATAAGAAAAAAATTAGAAGAAAAAAAAATACAAAGTCACTGAGGCATAAAATCTGGTTAGTCTTTGTATACCTATGTATATCGAACGAGTCATTTAAATTTAAGCAATATTTAAACAAACATTTGTTATTAATTCTCCATAAAACGATGAAAAAACTATTCGTTCGCTTATTCCGCAGTTGAAACTAAACTACAGTTGAAACAAACATTTTCAGAACATTCTTTTGAACGTTCGATTTCTAATTCGGCAAATAATCGCCGAACGATAAAAGATTGCTCGTTTACACCTGAATTTTTCTAAAGAAAGGAAAGAACGAGCATTCGCTCGCTTCATTTAAACGCATCTTTAGACGATTTCTCAACAAGCGGCACTAATTAATCGATATTGACGCTTCCTTATATATAGTTTCATATAGAGTGATCATCGGTGCATCTTCTTTTTTAGGCCGCGTACAACGTACGTGAAGGCCATAACGATACATGTTTTATCTATCTTCCGGCCGGGAACAATATACACGATGCGTTGAGAGATAATGATTCCTGCTACCGATACGCACATACCTATTGATAATAATCTGTGCGTCCGCCGAATACTAATTAATTTTGGCTATTGTGCCACGTGTAAGTATCATATGTGTACATTGTGTTGCTTGCAATTAAAGATGAAGAACATTTGCTTTGCCGATTATTAGTTTATTTTAATTACCACCGACGAATGATTAATGAAATGGATAAGCTGATCAACCTATTGGGGAAGTCTAGAGTTTTTATACTTGTAATGACTCCCACTGATGAAATTATTTTTTCTGTAGCCTTAAACTGCTACAATCTCCGATCGTTCGTATTCTTTTTTAATGAAACGTACGTTAATTACCCTAGTAAGTTTCATGTATATCCAATGTTCCTTTTTCCCCTGCCTCCCATTATGAATTTATATGCATAGGTTCAAATTAATGTTTTAAGATCCTTCAGAGTTAGTAACACTTTTATAAGCGTTAGACTTAGTATTCGTAAAATGGTAAAGACAATGAAATTGAAGTGTACGGTATTCCTTACGATATATCCTGTAGATGTAATCAGTGTCCTTCTACGATGGATTTAAATAAAACGATCGTAGAATTAAATTGGTATGTTACTAATCTCTAATTGCTATATGTATAGTTGGGTTACAGGTGACCAGAAGAGTGTGGATTAGATTCAAGATAAGTCATTTAATTTTAACTCCTTCTAATCGTGAAATTCAACTTGGGATCATTAGTTTAGCAATTATTTATTATCTATAACTCACATTTACAATTTACACATGTATTCTGCCGAGGATTCAAACTAGACCATCTAGAATCATTAAAAATTTGTTATGCCGAGGTATCCCGTTTTGACAAACTCTTTAGGTTCGAGAGCATTGATTTATATTACACATACAGTGGAATATATCGTTTCATAAATTAAAGATAACATAAATTATAAAGTTAAAATATTAAGTAGTTAGGGGAACTAGTGGGATGTTATAAGAATTAGTACAAAAACTGTTTTGCATATCGAACAATGTGAAATGTCTGTTCATAATTTACACTTGCGAGTGTTGCATTCAAATGGAAGAAAGGAAGGCATATCGAAAGCTTCTTATAAAAGCACATTATATTGTCTTATATAAGACAATAACGTATTATGCTTTATTCTGACTTCTAAATGACATTAGCGATATTTGCACTGCGAATATTTACGCGAATTCATATTTTTATAAATATATTCAAAACAATGGGACTTTGGCAGAAAATTGTTCGACCTACTGGACATTGTAAGGAGTGTTATGCTTTCGATATTTTATATTTTGTACGTATCTTGCTCATTCTGTGCATTTTTTCGTCGTTAAATTTTTAATTTTTATTGTATTTAATTTAATAAAATTAATGTCGCTTTTGGAACATATATTGTTGAATCTCTATGTGGTGAGAAATTTTTACACTCCTCTATAGAACGATACGATCTTTGATACTTTCCAGTGAATTTCACGTGACCACCATTAGCCCTTATGTTATTAAGAGTGACTGTAGTTAAGTATCATCGAATAATCGTTCTATACGAAAGATGACTATGTTTATACGTCGTTGAGCGTTCGCTGTGGTTGGAGAATGGTCATCGTTACCATCGAAATTTCTTCGTACAGTAATACAGTTTGCTTCTCTTTTGCTTTTCTTCATAAAAGATACGAGCTCGAGTGGTTGAGAATTCTTGTTCCGTAAATTGCGGAAAAAATAAGGTATGCGCGCTATCGTAAAATCAGTCTTCGAGGAAAGAAAAAAGAATTGAGATAAAATATAAAACCATCTTCTCCGAAATTAAAGCTGTTGGAGGCAAGAGCTTAGGTAGGAAAGGTGAATGTTGCCATATCGTTCAACGCTCCTTTCCTCCTTAGGAATTAATTTTAATTAACTTTAGTAGTAACAACTTGTAACATGGCAATAGCGTAAATTGTGAAAAGAAAATAATGAAGCGAATGTAAGAGCAACAAGATAAAAAAGTAAGTTGTAAGAAGGAAGGAAAACCTTATGTTACGTGCGTACGTGTGTTACACGTATAATCGATTTAGAAATAGCAATGATCGACTTCAAAATTGGAAAATATGTACAGAAGAGTAACGTTACAAGCATCACTTTTTAAAATTTACCTTGGAATCTCCTGTTATTTGTGTTATCGCTCTGCGATAAATAAACTTATGGAAGTAAATAGTTTATTTTTGGCAGAAAAGCAGAGGTAATTAAATCACATAATTCTGAAGATTACAGTTAGGTCGAAGAGATTCCTCGATAACTTTGCCGAAGCCTTTGCTACTTTTCAAAAAATCAGTTTTTTATTATTTACTTTTTCAAGCATAAAGTATCGGTAAATCTGAGACGTAATCGAGGCATACGCCTTTTAACCATTTCAAAGATAGGTACAACGTTTATTTGCATAAAATATCTACTCCAAAAAACGATATCGTATATTCAGACAAAATATAACACTGGAATTTTACGAACGAATTACTACAAATATAGAATTTATGTTTGTCAAACAACATATTCGCTTCTTGAGTCACTTCGTCGAGTTCTTCATTTTCGTCATCGAAGATGATAAGTTTTGGGGTTTCCTTTTTCTCTTAATTTCAAGGAGACTTCACGATAGAAAAGGAGAGAAGCAAAAGAGGGGTAGTGACGAAACGAAGGAGAGAGGAAGTTTAAATGACCCAAAGGCATAAAATGGTAAACGGGCCTTTGCACGCCGGAGACATAACAGCAGGCGAGCCGATTTATATGCATTCTTTAGCTCGTGCACGCACTTTACGATATGTAAAACTAAGAGGGCCGGTATTGTGCGGCGTCGGTACCCTGTCGTAAAGTGGCCGTTTGAACCGCCTCAACTTTGAAAGACTTTCGAATAATATGACAAGTTTTCAGCCATTTCGTGCCGACTTCGGCTATTGTAACTTCGATGAACAAGTTGAAAGGATAGTTTCGTGTGATGCAACCGGTCACTGCTACCTCTATTTACAATTTTATTTGATTGTTTTAATGTTTTTATTGGCGCATAATCTATCATAATGAAATTACTACCATATATTTTAAGAATATTTTTAAAAAGAAGATATATATCTATGTGATAATCTGCAATAAATTTTCAATTTTTTTTTTTCTTTTTAATGAAACCCAATCAAAATTGCAATCGTTATTCTTGATTATCCTGTTTTTTCTGTAACTAATGTAGTTCAAATAATCGAGGCTCTACTATACTACGATATAAAACAGATTACAAAGATGAGTAATTGAAATGGAAGTGTACGGTAAACTGCAATCTCGTAGAAAGATTGGAAAATTTATTTCTTTGAAATATTCGATCTCGTTTCATAAATTGAATATGAGTTAAGAGGTAGGACAAAAAGGCGCGTAATTTTCTCCTGCATTGCGATAAATCGCTCAACTCGCCTATTTATACAAATGGTTCAATAGTCGCGTGTAAAACATGTACACGGTTGGATACACTGTGCGCGGAACAACTAATTAACCATTGAATCGTAAATGTTCGACGACGCCAATGACCGGTAGTTAATTCAGAGCTTTGAGACGTTTCACAGCTATACGATTACAAATAGTAACACTCGCTACGAATTTGTTTCTACACTCCGTGTCCAGCAGATGCTTCTAATAATATTAGCAGTAACATTATCAGGATCCTCTTGCAAAGTTAAAATAATATTATTTGCAAAGTTATACAATTCATGAATCACAAATTATGAATAATAGTATAGTGTTTCTTATAGAACAGTAACATGGTTATATACACAGTAACAAATAGACTGGATATTTATGGAAATTTATATTTTCAGAAATGTAATTAAAAAAGTGTAATTCATGCAGAAATTTGTTACGACAAGTTTTAACTCGGTCATGTCGGTAATTAATGATTTATTAAAGTACGTTTTAACGATTAATCGATAATTTTTCAAGTGAAGCTTATTTGTCTGTATATATCCTCGTACTTATGAACGGGAGTTGTATGCTATATCTTCCAGTAAAAAATTAGAAATAAAGATAGAAATCAATGTTATATCGAAGAAACAGCGTGTGATTCTTGGAACTTGTCAATGTGACGCACTGGGCCACGTGACGATAACTAGTATAGCTACTTATAAACAATAACACAACCGTGGGCGAAGGGAAAGAAAAGAAAACCCGTCGTTTATCGATACATTATATTTAGAGTGGTGCTACTATTCACGACGAATCGCACTTTAGTAACGCCACACGATTGTTAGTATTACCGGAAGTTATGGCAATTACTGCAAGCCGTTGCAAACGCGGGTGCAGCTGCGAATCCTATTTTCGAAAGCGCTCAGCGATATTTCTACTCTCTTTTTCGGCCGTGAAACAGTATGTTTCGCGTAGAACGTGACAACGGATATCCGTTACAAGGTCAGTGCTCATTCCCGAATTTTTGTAAGTTTATAACATTAGAACTGAACGTAAAAGAGCAGATTTGATAACATTTCTCATTTCCTACTGTTCGAATCTATATTTTTTAAAGCTACTATAAATTCTATACTTCTGTGACGGGTTCGTTTCGGGTTTTTTCTCGATTTGATTTATTCAACAGAAGCTTCTTCTTTCTTCAGATCTTCTGTTACAATCGTATCAAACGACAAACGTTATAACAGCGACTCGGTTGAAATTATAAGTTGATCTTTTATATGTTTTGGGAAAGATTGATTTGCTTAACAAATTTTTAACGAAAGAACACATTAAACGGAACGCAGGATGATTCTCTTACTAGAGTTTTCCCTTAAAAGACGGTGTAACCGCCCACTATCCGCCTAATTACGCTTCACTGTATGTATAAATATGCGAAAATTGAAAATGACACGCTCACACGTCACTTGTGACGTTGCAATGTTCGATCAGCGCCTTTTCTCGTGGTCTCCAGCGAGCGAATCTTCCTATACATTGTATATGTTGCTGGTTATCGAACAATGTCTGGAAGCAAGTATCAGAAGAGGCGGGAGGTTGATAAGTATTAATAGTGTATGTCTGATACGTAATTAGAGAGCGCATGGTAGAATTACAATTCCTCCTGGTGACATTAAATCACCATCCTCGGACAGCCGACCGATAATTTTTCATCGAGGACTAAATTATGAATTATCGTGGCTCGAGCACGTATCGAATCAAATGACGAACGATAAGAGGGCGACAGTCGCGACGCCAGAACGGAATTAACCAGCGACTGTGCATGCGAAGCCACGCTATTAAATATAATTTACGAATGGAGCAGCGTTTTTATGTACGGCTTTCGAACATGTCAGATTCATCTGGCCGACTGGAGCCTCGAAATAAATCATTCGATATTGAACGAAGCACCGATGCCTGGAAAAGAGAAGGAGAGTAAGGAAAGGCGAACCTTCGTCTTGAAATGCAATTTTCTCTCAAGTTATCGATGCTAATAGCATTACATTATTTAATGTAATGGCAAAAATTATCATGGTCAGAGATAGCACGTATTTTATATAATTACGATATCTACCGATGCTAGTTCGATTCACGGTTCCGCGTCAATGTTTATGAAAGCGTTAATAAAGTCGATGAAAATTATTTGTATTATTGAAACAATTGCTCAACGATTTTGTTCGATCGGACGGAAAAATGGGGATGAACGCGTATGAAACGGTTATTGTTTATTTTACAGAAATCTTCTGTAGTAATCTCCTAGTAATAAAGGACAGAGGAGCGGTCAGACGAAGAATTGTGTTATTGTTCATTAGGACGAAAAATTGTTTACAGTTTTAAAAACACGAATCTTTATCGCTATTTAGTGTATGGTACATACCTATGTCCTCTTATAGCTCTGAACTCTTTTTTTTTATCTGTATGTTTAAATACAGGGATTAATATTTAATTTTCATAAGCTTAAAATATTCCGATTTTCATAAGCTTATGTAAGATTTTCGAACGATGCAGGCTACGTTTACACCTTGACAAGAATGTGCGTGTGCGCGCGTGCGTGTGTGTATTTATTCCAAATTAAGGCTAACATCACGCGAATGAGATGTGCGATGCGATTCAAGGTCTTTTTCGTCTCAGTGCACGCAATCTGCAGCTCAGCTTTCAACTTCTCGGTTACGTGGTTACAATCAATTCTTCCTCCCAAATGCAATCTTCTTTCTTTCTTTGAAGGGTGAATTGATCTTCTTTTTTTAATGGTTTCTCCAGTTCTTCCAAATAAGAGGTCCTTACTCATCTTTTTTTCTTGACCGTGTCGATTATCTAAAATATGACCGATAAAGTGAATATATTATTACTTCGTATCACTAATTCTAGGTCTGATTGAAACGATTTATAAAAATGGAGGTTGAAATCTATTAAATTAATAATCAAAGTAATAACTTGCAGATAATTTTCAATTATGATCGCATTGCTGCACGCGTTCCCATTTTGACCTATAGTAACTGGTCAGTCATCGAAATCACGCCTTTTTCGAAATAATAATTACCAATTAAATTAAAACGAAATTATTTTAATATCGCGTTTGCACACATTGCAAGAGCAGGTTAGAATTACAATTTATTCTTAGTTAATGATAATTGCATACAATCGGAAGAAAAATTCTTGCCAAATGGATATGTCAATGTTTCATAATCACAATTAGAATTCAATGGACGATACGAATTGATCAAATAGAAATTATAAGCGCGGCGTTGGTCCTTAACGAGTTAAAATGAGAGAATCAACAAAAATTCATCTGCTAATGGATATTACGTAGACGCGTTTACCTTCTGTTATCGTTTTTTTACCCTGGAACGAGTCACAAAATACAATGAAAACGTCAGCACGTTGTTGATTAACTCAGCGAAAGTTGGCAATGATATAAACAGAAATAGCGGTAATTAAGTGGTAAAATGGTAGCACGAAATCGAGCAAGTAGCATTGTGGTCGTCATGTCTGTGCCATGGGGTGATAGGTTCTTTCACAGTTCCTCTGTGTACGTAGGCTGTTGTGAAAACCACGCCTCGAATATCGGCCATTTTGATGCATGAATGGATGGATTCCTATTGGTTATAACCCGCTGGAATTCAGGGTGCACAGTTTTTAGAATCCCCTTTAGACCCTTTAGGGATGATCTCTCCTTGCCTAAGTTCTATTGTGTCGAGAACAGCTTGGATGGTGAAAGCGGTTCCCGCCTATTTCACACCGGTGTCTCACTCCGATCCATTTTGTCGGCAGACGTGTAAGAGACACGGCGTTGCTTTATTTGGCTATTAGATATTCACAGAATAAGATTGTCCAATCGTTCTTATTCGACTCAAGTCTTCTGCGATGCTCAGGAAAGACAAACACGAAGAAAGGAAGACGATGCTATTGGAGTTTTTTTATTTACATGTATTTCTCTGAATAATTGCTTATTTTTTAAATGGATTCTTATATCTTTACCAGTTTTATTATCTTTAAATGTTGATGTCTGTATGCAACACATACGTCGGATATGATACATGTACGTGTGCAACTTAATTATAAAAAATACGGAATTTATTGGTTACAAGTAATATAAAGCGCATTCTATATAATTTTGTGCCTCTCCAAATTTTACTGCATCCCTCCATAATTGGGTAGCTTAGTTTTTCCTTTGGAGTAGTTTTTCCTTATCCTGATCAAATTTTCTTTTGGCCTTAATCTCTAATACGATGAAATGTGTAACGTAATACTTTTCTTTACACTGTAATTCGAAGTAAAGCAAAGAGAAGTTGCGTGCATCTCTGACGAGGTCAAACGAAAAGACGCGATCGGATTATTTCGTATAGTAGCGTTTGTTCGATAGTCGGTGGAGGAACAGTCCATGATGTCAACGTCAACACTCTCGTTACGAGAAAGGTGTAGTTAGGAACAATTTTATTAAACAACTTCGATAGTATTTTACGGCTGCATTATAAAATATTACATTTTTGGTTGGTATTATGATTCGATTATAAAATTGTACTTCGTCTTTGAAAAGATATAAGACATAAAAACGTAAGAATAATTTTTATAGAATTCTGTACGAGGAAGAGATCTAGCTACGAGCAAACTGAAACGATACACTTATTTAACTTGTTATTTATTTGATTTATTAGAACGGAAAAAATAAAAAAATTAGGTACATGAAAATAAAATAAAGTTATTGACTATTTTAAAAACAGTGAAAGCTTTTTGGAAATATTAGCAACCGATCGGTCTGCAACGATTATTTACCGTCGATCGAATATCATTCTTGTCGAATAAGCAAACATCAAGTCCGATATAATAAAATTAGGTATCTCATAAATTTCACTTAGCTTTAATCCTGCTACGGTTTTAAAATCGTTATGTCCTGGTTTCATTCTCGTTCCAACGAATGAAAGAACACTCGATATTTTAACAAAAGCTTTGCCATAAAATTGAAACGTAAAGTCGCAAGTAGTCAATAACGATCTTTTCGAAGTACGTTAGAAAATGACGATTACGTGGATAATGATTCGAAGGAAGTAGCAGGATTAGACAATTCTACGTAACGAGTACCGCGGGTATCCAATTTTTAATTCGTTTGTTCTCTTTAATAGCTAGCAACGAAATTCGAAATATGCACTTCTGGAAAGCAGTCAGGATGACCCAGCCTAGTCGATCGTTCCGTTGCACCGCAGCATGCACTGCGCCTACGGCACCTCCGACAGGACCGCCAACTTACGAGGGCCACGTGCCTTACATAGGGGTTGTACCACCTCCGAATCCTGTCCACTACAGACCGTTTTTGCGGCCTGAGAATGCTCATATACCAGGCACGAGAATACCATCGAGCCCGGATGGTCCTCCAGAACATTCAACGTAGCCTCGGTAAGTCTCCTTTAGCGTTCATCGTTATCAGTTATTGATATCAATAAGTATATATTTGAAGAGTTTCTAATTTGCGTTGAAATGTACTACGTTAGTACGATGTAGTGTAATCTGTTAGATTAAGAAAGAGATGTTTAGCAAATATGCAGAAATCTGAAAGAACGTAATGTAAATCTTTTTAATTGCAAAGAAATACGATTAATCTTGCAAAATTCGTTTATTTGTAGAAAACGATCGTAATTTGAACCTACGTTTGCTATGTGCTTACTAAAAAATCAGTTGTACTTGTAGAAATGAGATCAGTATGAAAATAGTTATGAAACAGCGACAAAATTGCGAAGAACGAAACTAGTACGAATTTCCGGCGGAAACTTCGAGTGGGATAAGTTTTCGTTTTAGAATATAAAACGTTTTCTGTCTTCCTTCTACGTTCTGTTCCCTCCTTTCCTCTCACACCCTTATTTCGTCTAGATCGTTCGAAGCCGAAGTCGTAATCGCAAATCCGGCACACATAAAACTGATTCTAACCTATAAAATGCCCTTCCATTCGAGAGCGAGTCAGACCGCATCGCTTAGACCAGCGAAGTATTTCTCGGTTCCTTTATGTTTCCTTCTTCCGTTCCTTTCTCCTTCTTCTTCATTTTACGTTCACTGTCTATGGAACTTATTTCCTTGACAATTTCCACCATCGTCGTTGAAACTCGCGCATTTCTTCAACATTGTTTTATTACACCCTCTGAATTTAGACAAATTCTGTCGGATGTAGCGTGGAGTCCTGTGTATGCGCTAGATACGTATGCCACCATTGAACGTAGTACTTTATCGAAGATTTCATTAAAATGTGAACGTGTCTTCTATCAGGGTTCTGATGTGCAATTAGTTGAGAAGTTCTGTAATATTCTGGTTTCTTTCGTTAAATTTTCTATTGGCTCTAACAGTTTGAAATGACAACAACTACAGAGCATATACTCGTATTTCGAACTTACTTACTTTAATATATTCGATTGACTTTGTATCAGAGAAAAATCATAAACCTCTTCGTAACAGAAATAAAAGAAATTCATCAATATTATTTTTAAGTAGATATTTAGACAAGTAGATATAAGACAATCAAACTTGCTCCGCTAATTTAAGAGACAAAACCACTCGATGTCATTCGTTTCAGAACGGAATTACGTATTTTTTTCTTCAGAATTTGTTAAGGAAACTATATTTCTTTTTAATGGGAGGGTTTAGAGTCGCATTAACATCGTAGTCCTTTAACTCCTTTCCCAAACCAATGATACATATATACGCGGATATTTCGATACAATTTTTTGTTTAAACTCAATGAAATAGCGTCTCGTAATTGGATTTTATCGAAACCAGCAGCGAAGCGATCGTGAAGATAAGATTCTACTGCGGAACGAAACGAGACCAAACTGCAAGGAAATGTGTATGTATACATATATGCACCGTTTATAGCGAGAAATTTTCGATGAATGCATCTGACCAATTTCATCAAAGCTGCCGCTCCAAATGAACCTCTGCTAACGCGGCAACTTAAAGGTGCGGACTCAGTTTTAACGATGACAACACCATAAAGAATCAAATTTACGAGTACTTTTGACTACCCTTCTTTGGGTGATCATCCCCACTTTACCAAGATTCTCAGTTAGTCCTTCTATTTCCTTAACCTTGGTGCATCTCGGAGGAATATTCGTGTTCCACGATGGGGTGGAAACGTGTCAGTTGTTGATGATTTTTCATATACGTTATTGTTCTTATATGTATGCGTGTTACTTAAGTAATTATGCAGTAATTATGCAGTGATACTATGCAAGTGAAACGTAGAATCTGATATAAAAAGGTTTCATTGGAAGATAAGAATATGCGTAAATATTGCTTGTAGTCGCTGTACTTATCTAAGCAATGGATGTTTTATTACAAACTACTGAACCACTAAAGTCTACCAAGTTAAATCGGCAATCTAACATGTTTCATATACACAGGTGGATACATCATTACATATATCTGTTATGTTACAGAAATGCGATCTACAGAATGCTTCGAAATTTTTAGTACTCGCGATAATTTACCATGATTTAGATCGTGTGATAGTAAAAGAAATTTAACAAGAGAGGTCAGGGTGATGTTGCGTCCGCCATAGGAACGGTGAATCATGTGCGTCAGACGAGAGTACCGTTGGACGGTGGCCAAATTTAAATCTTTAACACAGCTACTTCACTGAAAGATTTCGCGAACAGATACGACAGGTCAATCTTATCTCGTTTATACATGACATTGATGCTTTGTTTTAAAGAGGGAACAGAGTCAATAAATTCAGGACTATAAAGGATATATCCGAACTGGCATTTTTCTCCGCCAGGGATGATATAAAGGCAACGATTTGGGTATCGTAACTAAGAAACGAAAGCAGATTTCTTTTCGTGTTTCTGTTGATAATACCGAATTCAGAGCAACCTGTTATCTATTCTTCTATGGAAATTGTATTTATGGAGCAATTTGTTTGGGCTTATTGACATTTTGCGAATGCAAGAATAAGTTGTATGTAAATGTCATTGGATTCAGAACTTCTACCGAACGAATGATTTGTGTTGTAAATGTATGTACCTACGGTACTGTAAAGATAAAGATACTCGATATTATTTTAATTTTCTTGGCAACAAGAGTTTTTTTTTCGGGAAATCTTGTCAAACGATTTTTCAGTATTTTCATCTACTACCGTCTGCCATATTTCTTCTTTGGTATTTCAAAAAACATACTTACGTTCCCTCTTTTTCTCATCTAATTAAAAGCAAATACAACTACAAACAACCATAAACCATAAAGGACCACAAAGAAGATTATCCAAAGATTCACTTCTGCAAAATCCATTTTATGTTTGTGGAAATTTTGTGCTATCGTTATGAAATCATTACTGCAGTTATGGATACCTGTATGCACATACGTATAGACTGCATTTATGGAGAATTCAAAGATGCAAAAACGCATACAGTGCATGTAGACGATACGTAGAAATATTTACAGCAAAGTATCGAGATGATACTTTGGTAGATGAAACAAATCTCCTGGCTAGGAGAACTCTCTTGTTATTATTAAAAAATATTTGAAAAAAGGAAGAAATTGATCGTTCCAAGGTCTCAAATTCTACGACAGGGTTGAATCATCGTTGTACCTTTTGTACACAGAACAGATCAATGAACAATATGTTTGTAACATACGTCCACAGGGACAATTCTTTTCATTGCTGATTCGAATCGTCCAAGGCGTTTACGAGCGGGCCAAAGACACGGGGACCGCGAACCCTGGCGTATCCTCGCGAGGATCGTGTTTGTTTCGTGATTCGCGAGACGATTTCGACTTTGCTAGTGTCTGTCACATAAACTCTGCTAGTTTACTGCAGCCGAAGTAAAATAAGTTGGAGTCAGGGGTGCGCCTCGCTTACGACTTCGCGGTGACGGATAGAGAGGAAAGAACGAGAGGACGGACAGAGGAAGCGAAGCAAGGGGAAAAGGAGAGGAAAAAATACCGCGAGTTGTAAAGCAAACCGCGTTTACGACCGTCGTTAAATTCGTTCTGAGAGACCTGTCCGATAACATTGACGCTGCCAGCTGCAGAAAACAGAAGTAACCCTCTCTGCCGCGATATGCTTGCAATTCTGATCGAATACCACGATCGATGAGCTTTTACTGCCTTTTTTTTAAGACTTTTATATGTGTATTTCTTCGTACGTATATTAAAGTATACACATTTTATGAATTGGATATTGTAATGCTGTTTTGAAAAATGAATACTGGGATAAGATAGGTTACGTTTTAACGTGATATAACGCCAATGCAAACTTTATAAATATTTAAACGAATGCGAAATGAAAATTAGTCATTATCATTGAATTTTTGTAAGAATTAAAAACAGATGAAAGCTACACTTTTACAACAATTTCAGTAATAGGCGATTATAAATAATGTACAATAGTTAGTCAATTAATAACTGAAGGTTACAATTAATATTCTTATCGTCATTAATTGCGATGTAACGTTTAAATTCGCTATTTATTTATTAAAATTCTCTTTCTCTCGTGAAATGAATATTTGAATCTTTCCTTAGATGTAACAAGCATCGAGTGCTTCTTACATTTCTAAACTCGACCAGTTAATAATTTCATGATGCTGAAAATTGTTTCGAAACCAACGAATTCGATAAATTTTCGATGAGAATGGAAACTAGTCAGCGGTATCTGAAAACAGTACGATAATATGGATCTCGGCGAAGGAAAACTTTATTGCTCACATAAATTCTCTCTTATAATTTAAATAAGCGTGCTCAAAATTTACAACTGGACGTGTAGAAAATATCCTGTAAACGCGTTAAAGGGTTATCGACGCGCGACGCTATAGCCGACGAAACGGCTTATATATTTTATCTGATATAAGTGTGCAACAATAAAGATCTAATCGTTGTGTGCACATTACAAGATAAAACCGCTGACTATGAGCGCATATCTTTTTTGTACACGTGTAGTAAAAACGCTCAGATTTATACCCTGTTCATTGATGAATACCTTCGATGTTACAAAATATTCATTACGATCGTCGAGTGCCTTGGGATCGCTTTTTAATTTCATACACGACTATGCGTTAAGTCTTTTTGTCTTTTTTTGGGTTGAGTCGCGTCAGAAGTGAAAATCTTTGCATCAAAGAATTGCAAAAGCATTAAATATCATGCTGCGAATGTTCGGTAAAGATCCGATAACTGACGAATAAGGACCGATAGCTGATGAGAAGAATATGACATTTTTGAAAATGTAAAAATAATTTGGACTTGAACAGTTAACATTTTTCATGTTTGTCAATGACAGGCTTGTAAATGCTTCCACGATCATAAAAAATTTTAAGATGCTGGGATATGCGGAATACACGTACATGGCGTGTAAAAATATATTACGTATTCGAAGTAAAATATGCTCTATAACATTTAATATTAATGGTTAAAGAAAATCCCTACTAAGGCCGTATTTCATTACTTACATTTATAAAAATATTAAGTTAAATAAACATAGGATATAGGAACGATCTTCTTGTAACATCTTTCTTCCTGAAAAGCACAAAGAGCGATTAATGCCAGACGTCGCACGTTTATGAAATGTAGCTTTCTTTTCACGAAAATTTATTGCTGAAATTATGTTCCATGATATTTCTTCGGCTAAAAACATTAAACTTTCGAAATATTTCAACACTTTAACGAGCTATGAAAGGGGAAACTACTCGATTGTACAACTTGTAAGAAAAACAAAAATCCTGATTGCGTTCCTTGCCGTGGATTATTGAAATATAATTTATAGGTGCAATAAAAATTAGTTTCAACTTACACGTGTTGAATTACCTATATTCCTAAGAAGAAATGGAAATGATCGAGCCAGTTGTTCCGCGCTAGATAGTTGGTAGCGATGAAAGATTGATATTGTAAATCACTTGTAATTAATTATTATGTGTTATTATATTTTCTAAATTGTTGATTCTAATCTTTTCGTTATCTTATTATACTGTCGAAAGACGATGAACCATTTCTTGGTCGTCATATCTGAAAGAGTTAGCTCCTTCATCAACTCAAAGGAACCCCGGTCGAACTAAAAATAGATTATTTAAATTCTGCAACAAATCAAGAGAAAGATCGGGACGGGTGTATAATAAAAAGCAAATCTGAAAATTGAATTCAACTCGTACAAAGTAATTAATGCGAGGATCGTGAGAGAAAGGGAAAGAAAGAAAGAAAGAAAAACGGAGATAAGCGTTGTAAGACCTTGACGGCGATCGTCGGCCCTATTCTCTACGAATGGAGGCGCAATTCCCAAGACAAAGCAATAATTAACAGCAGCTAAGTGCGTGAGCCGACGCCGGCTCTTCTTCATCCTCATCATCGTCGTGTCTTCCACGTACATGCGCCAAGAATCAGGGAGCGTTAAGCAATGTAACAGGCCCGACTCTGCTGGCAAAAGGAGTTTTACTACTTTCTAACCACAGTCGCGGGCTACAATTAAACCCCCATAAAACCTCGTCGTAACTTTTTTAAAAGCGACCGACCATTCTCTCGCGCGTATCCAAGCTCCCTTCGTTTGCTGGGCAAAAACCACGCTATATTGCATCCTTAATGAAGCCTCGAGACGTTATGGGTATCGACGTCTTCCGGTCAACCCAAAACCGCCATGCTGCAGCGTTGCGTTCGTTTGTCTTGGCCTTTCCTCCCCCGGTAAAGTTCTAATTTCACGAAAACCTTAAATTTTAGGAGCTTGGACTTTACAGCGAGTTCAAAACAGGAATATAAGATTGTGCTACTGTACTAGATTCGATGAGCGGAGCCAATAGGATTGAACATTCCAGCTATTTTCTAATGTCGCGTTGGCTTAAACCTTTCCATTTAAATAGATATTTGACAGAAAGTCTTGATAAATAACCCCCTTGCGATTCTGCTAAATAGAATCGAATCTCGATAATCGAACTTTTATCACGTCATAAACCTTTAAAAGGCTACAATTTTATTCATTTCGTCCCACTCCGCTCTGAAAACTTGTACAAGTTATCGAATTATTTTCCACGTATTTAGGTTACTGTTACTTTACCTTCATAAATCGAATTAGAAGAAGTTCGATCGCTGCAAGTCAAAGTCACTGCCGCTTCACTCGCATCAGCATCCTTGGTGTCCTTAGAAAATAAATAATTGACCTGTAATGATTGCATATGTCTTTCTTTAAGTTTGAACAATGCGTAAAATATTGATCTTTGTATTTGACAAAATTTCCATAACTCGAACGTTTTACTTCTTTCCTCGAGATTCGAGTTATCGAGGTTCGACTATTCCAGGACATATTCACAGTAAGAAACGCAACAAAACATTCCGTAAAGCATATTTTTTTCGAAACAAAACCTGTCTTCTTATCCGTGGCTAGAAGCATGGCGCTAAACGTTCGATCGCTTCGTACGATTTTCATCATGCGGTCATTCGCAGCGGGAATCGTTCGATCGCCACGTGATTCGTCGACACATTGCACGGTTAAATGAACGTAGATAAGAAATGAATCGCGGGATGTAGAGCCACGAGACGCTCGCCACGAAATTAGCCCCCGCAAGAGAGGACGCGAAGAAGAAGAGAAGAGGAACTGTTCTTTAAGACTCTGGCTAAGCAGGCTGTGGAGAACCTCGAAACCGGCCAATTTCTCGGGATCTTGAAGCAGACAGCGTGCACGCAGTGGCTCGACGTGGGAGCTGGCGGTGGGCGGGTAGGGGACGTGTAAAAAGGCGAAGAAGAAGGTTAAAGAAGGAACCTGACAAGCAGCCGTGCGGGGCTTTAGCGGGGACTGACGTTTACGGCCCGGAGCGGTCGACCTAACGTCAGTAAAACTTAAGAAGAAATACAAGCGAAGTCCGCATCGACAGTTAAAGTCATACGCGCGAAAATACAACCGGGCTTCTATGAAATACGACGTCTGTTGAGCGCCTACCTTTGGCCAGCAACAGTCAACCGAGGTCCACCCAGGATACGCGTCTCGTTAATGAAAAGAACACCGCCTCCTACCGATCCTCTCATGGACGATAATCGAGTTCTATGACCTAACGAAATCGAATGGCCACCCGCGATCAAGAGATCGTTACAACTTTCGTTGTCAACGAGAGGAAATTCTGTGCTCGGTTTTTGAAGTCAGAGACCGTGAGGAGAACGCAAGAACTGTGATCGCGTCTGTACGTCAAGGGAAACGTAAAACCAAAGGGTATTCGAGCGAAGCGAATAGTTGATCGATTCCTCGAGGCCACATCTTTACTTCGTTGTTAGGATTTCGAAGGAGACCTTGTAGAAAATTGGACGCGCCTGTGGCTCTTCCAAGAGGCTGAGGAATGCCATAGATAGGAATAAATTGGTATTGGTCGATCTTTTATCGGTTTTTGTTAGCGTATTGTCATTTTTACAAAATCATCCGAAAAAATATTTTTTGAATGCTCGTAATTATGGGAAAGAATTTTTTAGTCTGTATAACCTATATTCGCTTACCTGTCAAAGCTTAAAAATGCTTAAACAAGCAATAATGTTCGAAACAAGATACATATGTATATAGAATTTCAATGTTCTTAACGAGTAATCGTTCATTCCGCCATAAAGATATCGGACAGGAAACATGACCGAGCATTTGTTGCGAATTAAGAGGTTGGCGTTCTAAATGTGCTTTTTAGAATTAAATAAGCATGATCAAGAAGGCGATACATAATAAGAGCACGTAAGTAGAAATAGTAAAAGGCAAATCGAAATGATAGATCTCGCTGTTTCGCAATAACTTTTATTCTACAAATAAGAGTAAAATGAGAATTTCATTTGATCATGATAATTACAAACGTATGCATCCTCGTTACAAACGTGCGAATACGTACATGTAATATATCCCATCTCCAGATAACACGCATTATTTATTACTAGATTGAGGATCTTTATGAAAATTCATATTATTACGAACGTAACTAGACCAATAATAACCTAGTAATAAAGTAATAACCTAAATAGAGGTTTGCTTTCTTTTTGTAAATATTATTATAGACATTTCGTATAGTTTTGAAACTTGCATGTATCCTATGCACATTTGCATCTTTACATTTGCCATAAACGAGTAAATATCCGTAGTATATTTATTGGAAAAAGAAACTAAGAACGTCACGAAGAAGGTTGAATTTGTGGCCGAAGTGACCGACGATTCGCTAGGATAGGTATTATTTGAAGCATTCGTGCTGATTTTATGGTCTTCCTGCCCCTTATGGAGGACGCGAACGGGGTAGAAGTGAGAATTCGCGAAGCACTTACCAGCAGACGATAAACTTCCAGCCACCGACTCCACAACCGCCGTAGCCGTTTCCATTTTAGCTACGTGCCTGGATGTGTCTTCTTCTCCTTAGATCTCCTTTACGACCAGCCTCCTCTGGTCCTGAAATCTGCCTAGATCAATCGTCGGATGAAAGTCTTTGTCCAGGAACCATTCAACCGTTCGGTACGTTCACAGCTTACGGACCATCGTGATTATTCCTTTTCATTTCTCAGTTAAACTCCTTTTAAAACTATGTCGTACGTTGACACACGGCACATAACACCCGAAAGCAATTTATTTTTATGCGACTTTTAGTGTTGCCATGGAGATAGGAAATCCCTCGTGATGGTGTATGTCTAATTACATACTCATACACTGCAGTGTTATTGCGACCGGTTGATTCCAGTGGAAAATGCAGACGCGATTCTTGTCTCTTCTTTAATTACTCGCTATCAGAGGACAGGCCACCGGTGATTGGATTAAGCATCCGCTACTGAATTATCGAAACAAAATGTAAAAGGCGAAGTAACTGCGAGTTGAATCCTTTTTTCTAAGTAGTGAAAGGCAAGATCGTGACATGGTGGATGCTGCAAATAACATGAATATAACTTGATGATTTAGCATAGATAGGGTGTTCATATGGTTATAATGGTATTATGATGGTGGAAATGGTGGTTGGCTGAGTAATACTTTGCTAAGAGTTTCTTCACTTCTCTGTGATTCAACTCGAATGACTTTTCGTGTCAATTACGAGAAGGACTTTCAATGCTTTGAGGAAATCTTTAGCGTAAAATTGAAACGAGAGATCGTGCTTATTAACAATGATTTTTTCATATCTTCAACCTTGATGGAACAATATGTTTTGAAATGAGATCTGGCAAAATGAGTAGGTAGTTACAGTTTACAATATTATCGAGACCTTTAAGCATATGAGATACCATTATGAATGGAACTATATAATCCATCAAAAAAATTGTGATTAGGTTGTACGTCTTCAGAAGCGAGTCTACTATAGTTTGTACTATTATATCATAGCGTCCGTTGCTAGAAGAAAAATCCGTCTGAAAAGGGTTACTCGAGAAACTTTTTAATAATAAAAAAGTGAAAAAATTCGGTGGAGAGTAATCCAAAGAACATAGTGAACCAAATATGCAATTATTTAAATAATTTGTGTGGTAAAAAGAAAAACATGCTTCGTCAATTTGCAGGTTATTGTGCTCTCATGGTGTCATTAGCACTAGAACTCCGGATGCAGATAGTTTGACTGCTGTTACTTTTCTCTGCGCTCAATATTTTGGTCCTCAGTCTCAAAACTTTGATGCCTAACGAGTTTCTCACATTTTTGCTGAAACATAACGCATATCAAATTCTATTTTTATTTTTTAAATTTCATCTTTATAAGTAGTTCTAACTTGCGTTTTAATATTAAAAAAAAAAAAAAAAAATCAAGTCAAGTTGAACTTGATGTAATGTCTTTACCTTATTTATATATCTCCTTGCCACTGTATGTTAAATTGTTGTTAAATACTCTGCTATAATTTCTTAAAATTTTGCTAATATTAAAATGAGATGTGGCGTATCCGAGATATCGCATTGGGTAAGAAAATTAGGAGTACAGTTATAAATCAAAGTTTTATGAGGCACTCCATGGCCAGTTGGGAGAAGAAGGCCACTCTACAAATGAATGGAACATGAACTGTGAAGCGAGATATAATCGCAGGTATCTCGGTTTCTCTGCTACTCTTTCAATAGTTCTGTCTTCTTCCGATCATTTTTCGATGTTCTCGTGGCTTAACTGTTTCATCTTAACCCGCAAACATCGATGGAGCTTTTATGACTTTGTAATTACGAGCAGGGTCTGAAGTTAAAATACCATAACTGAGAAGAACCCTTTCTTTTCTTTCTTTAAATCGATGCCAAGATTATTCGTCTCTCTTGCGGATCTATCATTTACTCGTTTAATTGAGAGATCTTCTTCCGCTCGATAAATCGGTTAATCCAACGATAGTCAAGTACGCCAGGGAAACGGAAATTATTTAATATTTATGGTTTTACCAATGATGATATCATGAAACTGTAATTAGATAGGATTCTGTACCTTTTTGCTTATTTATTCATAGAAACCAAGATAAAGATATCTACGTATTAGGATTTTTTAAATAATTTCGATAATGGCAATGCTTTCGCGTGATTTTCTCTTTGACGGTAACCAAAAAATACGTTTGGTAATTAAAGGTTTAAGATGAAACCGATATTCAAAGAACGAAGATTAGTCGTAATAATGGAAATTAATCCCAACGAATAAACAATTTTTTAATTAGCTAATTAATCTTTGTTAAAACAGATTTATATCAATGGAATGTAAATTAGCATACGTAAAAAAATCGTATTTTTATGTTTGTTAGACAATTAAACGTAGAAATTAATCTATAACATATTCAATTCTATCTCTGAAATTCTAGAAACTATTTTGATAATCGTACATATTTATATCGCATAATCTGCACATAAGATTTGAATTTTATTTAAAAAGACATCGAATTAATTTACACGTCTAATACATTCACCGCACATCTCGCGCTCCGTTTTAGCGCTCAGACTTGTCCCGTGGCTTTACGATTCGTTTTCATGACTTTTCAGTGCAATGAGATAGCGAAACCCTTCTTCCGTTTCATCTTTCCTCTCTTTTCTCCTCTTCACAGCTGCGAAACGCTAGAGATACTATAGTTGATTTTCTTTTATGACTTTTTCAGTTTTACTCTTTCTTTCGTTCTTTCCTTTCTGTTTTACCCCCCTTCCCTCCTTTTTCCTCCTTTCCCTCTCTCTCTCTCTCTCTCTCCCTCTCTTCCACTCCCCATATTTTTGAAGCAGTTTTATTAAGGCACGCGTTCCGCGGAGAAAGACACGGGCAATGGGCTATATAATTTCTTTTTCTTTAACGACGTGTCGTTGGAGGCGTTGTTTAAAAAGAACGACACAGTGTTTAATACTAACGAGACAGTGTCGTATTTCTTCGTTGATGAACATAGAAAGACAAGGAGTACGTGTGTAAATGATTCTGTTGATTGATGTTTGTAAAGAAGTTAAACATCGAGGATTCATCAAAAGGGAGAAAGAGTCATTTTCTTTAGTGACGTTGCTTGATGACGCATATAGTCGGAGATATTTCAGAACGAATTGGTCTAATTAAATTATTTATAAATTTAAATTGTATTTCTATTAAAATCATATATCACTCGGTTAAATTATAAATTCTAATCTATAATGTCGTAGAAGATTGAAATTAAATTATATTGGAAAGTCAAAGTAGCATTAATTCCACTAATTTTAACGTGGAAATTTATAATAAAGAAGAAAAGAAAGTCAAATGCAAACACGCACATGTATAAAATATTAGACATTGTTACGTTTAAAACAGATACCAATATGATAAGAAACGTGACTTGAAAGAAATTGTAACTGAATGGTGCAGATTACATAGACCAGGTTATTAAATATATTTCTAAACATCAGGTACCATTCACAATCTTCGCGTTCCAGATTGAAAACAAAGCTCGTCAAAATTGATGATTGTACTTTCTACATATCCTGTCGCGAAATAATGCATAACTAAGGTGTCAAATAATTCTATGCGACGATCATTCAAATTTTATTCAACGATAATGATGCTTGACATCACCGATTGTTAGTTCTTAATCAAAATTTAATTCGAACGTTGACTCTGTGCAATTATAAGATATATTTGTATATCATTCTTATAAATTATTATGAAAAGAAAGATTTTCGGAAATTATAGTACCACTTCATAAATGACAATGAGAGAAAACAATAATTTCAATAATTCGTTTTACTTGTATAGACTGTTTTATCTCATGTAGATTTGGATAGCCCAGAAGGAATCGGAAACTGCAACATTTGATATCTAATCCGCCGTCAAAAAACATTCAATAGTTTTCACAAGCAGAAATAAAATTTTGAGCTACGTAGGTGAGTTAAAAACGTGCAACAATCGATATGATCGTATTGCATAAGCAGTACGAGTTCCATTAACCGGTTCTTGTTTTCCTTCTATCGTTCTTCATTCTTCCGTTCACTGGCATTTTACTTTTTCCGTTCAACCCGTGGTCTTTATCTGCTCATTTATTCACTCTTCCGAACAATTCTCTACCAACTTCCGATAAATACTGCAGATTGTGTTGGATTATATTCTAGATTTGAATGATCTTTCCTTGTTTCTTTCAAGGATTGAATTCATTGAATTGTAAATTTCTTGTTGGTTTCTTTTAATTTTAGTGAGTGCATTATGATTTGCCTTGTATCCTGTTGCATAATCTCCCTTTTTACTATCTTGCCTTGTAACAGAAAAATGTAATATATATGTATATCTATGTATAAGACGGCAAACAATAAATAGAATATATCAATATCTTTCTACGACAAAAAAGTAGGGTACCATCTGTACTTTGTTCAACTTCTAAAATCGGTCCGTATCTTTTAATCGCCGCGTAAAACTCACGAAAGACGCAGAGAACAAATTTCAGTAAATGACAGTAAATAACCTAAACATAAATTTTGAGTTTTTTACGTGCGGTAACGGCCGACCCGGTTCCCAAGAAAGCGGTGCGAGATTTTGGTGTCAGAATGTTCCAGGAAGGACCGTGGAAATTATTAAATGGGAGACGGTAGTTAACGCGTATTTTGCTTCACATATTCATTTTCGGCGTCTTTATGCACGATCACGGATTGGTCTTAAAGACCACACGTTGGACACGGTTGTTATCGAACGGACACGAACGACGATTAAAATGACTTCTTTAAAAAAGGGATAAGGAGCGTCTACGAAAATCCTTCAAGCGTCTATCCGGTAGAAGGCGGTCTTTATCGCTGTGATGCTTTTCCAGACGTTATACGTCGACGAGATTCGTTTTACGATGCGGCCGAGTTTTAGTACCGAACGAGGTTCCGCTTCTCTAGCATTTTCTGACTTTCGCCTTTTAGTTTATTCCTTCGTCATGGTATTTTCGCGAATACTGGCCCGAATCCCAATTTACAATGTCATTGTGTGACTGTAATCTTTGTCAAGGCATAGAAATATTAAAAGGCGGATGAACTTTTGCTACGACGAATGTACGGAGTATTGCGATGGAAAACAATTGGAGATACGAGCGCTAAAATGGTTGTAAAATGTTTTCTGTATCTCGTTGATAATATGTTTGCTTATAATTATTTTTATGAGATATTTTAGATACTATTTGATACACCATTTTACAGAAAGCTAGATATGTGATATTCTGAAATTGTTAGAAAGTATTTTAGACGTCGTTTTATAGAAACGTAAGTATTAGATTATACGCTAAAAAATGTTATTTTTAATGTGTCTTTGTTATACTTTTAAAGTCTTTGTGTATACTTGCATGGGGTGAAAGAAGTGTAGCTATACATTATAAGCTTCGAAGGAAGCCAGATATGTTATAGATAACATACAATTAGTAACGGTAGTTATAGTAAAAGAAAATATAAAAGATTCTTCGAGCTTCGTATTGCAATATTAAATCGTTTTACGTACAAAACGGAAACTTCGATATTAATTAAGTGTAGAAAAAAATGGATGTATGTAATTAATTCGGTTGCACATAAAAAAGACCCATCGAAGCGCAAAATTATTTGACGTACTCGGTTCATTCTTATGTAAACTTCACGTGGAAATCGCAATTACTTGTATTATGAACGCGACTTAATTCACTAAGGTAAAGTAAATTATTTAGTTTACAGAAGACATTTATCTTCGAGATAAAGGCATACTTAAAATTCTCTCTACGCTCTACTTTGCGCCGACTTATATCTACATTGTCGTCGTATTATATTTCTATCTATATTTCTATCTACTGTAACAATGAAAACAGTAATGGCAAAACAAATGGTACTCGGTTAAAATTATTTAATTATTTCCTTCGACTAACCCAAACTTAAACGCCAAATAAAACTCTATATCATCGCATGCTATCTACAAACTGCATGAAAAATGTATCTACCCTCGTCGCTTAAATTCTCGATACGTATCTAACCAGTCAATCATTCATTCCCTGTGCCTACTATCAACCAAGTATATCGAAGTTCGTCCATTTATCGTGTATCGGATAAAAGAGAGGAAAAGACGAAAAATCTTAAATTGGCATGATGCATCCTGAAGAGGAACCAGCGTGTCTAGACTTTCGAAAAAGTCAGCTACGATACCTTGCCGCTGGTGTGCCGAGCAAGAAACCGAGTCTGGTCTGGCCGGGTGAATGGCGGGTGGGTGCACGTATGAAAACTAAGTCCGGGTTTCATTTGACTGGCTTTACGAGGGAGACATAAAATGGATTTTACTGTCGGCTAGTTCGCCAGTTCTCAAGTTGGTAACATTGCTTTAGCGAGCATAATATAGCCCCCATGCCTTTCTTCTCCTTCTCCTCCAGTTCTTCCTCTTTCGTCGCTATTCCTCTTCTCTTTCTCTTTCCCCTTTCTCTTATTCGTTTTCTTCTTTCCTCGTCAGGACGCACGTCCCTTTCGTTGTCGTTCCAACGTGACTCTTTTCTCCCTTTTTCTTTTCTGCCCTCTTCTTGTCGGTACCTTTTTCATTTTCTTTCTCTTCACCTCTCATCCCTGTCTCATCCACACTGGCCCCGTGTATTCGACCAGTCGAATCTTTAAAAGTCATGCTTCGCGGTATGTTTCCGCCCTGCTCGGCGGAAAGTTTTCGCATGAGAAATGTCTCGCCAACGGATTTAATATCCGCTGGATAAGACGGCATGTTGGTCATTAAACTTAACTTCGAATTCATTTCCTGTTCTGTTTCGGTAGCGGTTAAGGACCTTACGGCATTTTGTTACCTTTTCTTCGGTTACCAGACGCCATTATCGTTCGTTTCTGCCCCATACAGACGTTTAATGTCCGCGTATTTGGTCGAGACACTTATACATGCATTAATTTATTTCTAGCTTTGTTTATTCCTTATTCCTTGGTTACCCTTCGCTCGTTATCGTTATTTTTACGACTAATCCAGGATAGCTGCACATTCCTAATCGCAATATAATTCTAATTCTTCTTGGGATGTAGTAATCTTGAATCCGGATTGTACATCTGGATGGATTTTATTTCTGTAAACTTTTATCGTTGTTGAAGAATTTAATTTGGCATTTAAAAACGGCATAGCAAACGAAATGAACGGAAAGTGTTAGAATAAATAAGAATAAAATCTCTATCTATTCATTTACTAAGTACGAACAATTACGTTCCATTTCTTTGCTCAGAGTGGCTACGAAAGTGAAAAGTATATGTTAAATTTCCTATCATTTAGTAGTACATGCTTCCATATTGCCACAAAAATTTGATACTATGAAAATCAAGAACCTGATAAATAAATTTGAGAAATGAGTGTATGTGTAAATACTTTTTGTAATCGCTTTATGTTCACAAACATATGAATCTGTATAAACATCATACATGTATAAACATCTACTTACTGCACAATCTAAAATTAGCGATAATACACAAAGATCGGTTTGGTAATCGTATTAAGGGTAAGATCCTATTGAAGATAGGAGTATTCCTTCTGTTTACGTTGAAATGTAACACATCGCTAATCTCGGGTGAACTTTATTTTTCTGATTCTAGATCGATAAACAACCAGTGAAGTAACACGTTTGGAAGAACAGATCGAACCCAAAGAGAAAGGAATATGGCGAAGAAGAGGGGAAGAAGAAGGGGAATAAGCGTACGTAAAGGATCTTTGAGGAGGGAAACAACGAGCGAGTGGAATCTCTCCTCCATCTCTTCTCAATGGAGAATGTTCTCCATTTTATTCTAATGTGCATTCTCTGAACAGTCGGATTCGCCAATCCACCACTTGAATGCCGAGTTCACTATTAAGTGGAACCTTCATACTTTTTGGAAATAGCCTGCGGCTATGTTGTTTGGTTCTCTCGTGTCGATATTTATCCGTAGTAGAATACGCGAGAAATTTAGTTGTTCGATACCACGAATGGATCGACACGAGAAAGTCTCGCCGACGGTAAGGCGAAATTAGGATTAAGAGAACTAAATTTTCTTACTGTTTCGGAAGAAAGGAAGGAAATACGAGAGCCTCCGAACGATAGAAAAGGATGCGTATCATTCACGGACAATCGATAAAGGAAAATAACGTTCCATGGTCTCTCTCTCTCTCTCTCTCTCTCCCCTTCGTTCGAACAACAGCGTTGCGATTCGAGTGCCGTGTTCCAAACACAAAAGATATTCAGTTGCAAACAAAATCCATAGAGCAAGAGAGCGAGGAAAAGAGAGGAAGAGGGAGGGAGAGGGAGAGAGAGAGAGGGAGAGAGAGAGAAAATGGAACTCAAGAGAATAGGTTATGTTCCACAGGGTTCTTCCCGTTGTTGTTTTTTTCTACGCTGACCGAGAGAACAAGAAAATCATAAAGGTTTTTGTGAGTGGATAGTGGGATGCCGAGGTTCATGGACAACCTATACCTCGGGCACCCCTCGTCCTTGCACGTCCTTCGGTTCGTTAATCGAATCTTGCTCGCTCCTTCTTTCTCTCGTTATATTTCATTTTCTCCTCTCTTTACGTTTTCCTTTTCCTACCCACTTTCAATTTGTTCCTTTCGTTAAATAGTTTCCCTTCGAGCTATTCTCTTCTCTCTTGCTCTCAGCGCAGAATAACAGAGCGCATCATGTTGTCAAGACAGGAAACGAGGAACGCATGTTGGAGCTTGTTCGTAAGATTACGAGAGACGACCATCGCCGACCGGTTGCTAAAGCTCAGTCGCCCGTGAACGAGATCGCTCGACAGTCTTTTCGATGATCAAGTGTCATCGTGTGCTATAAAACTCGCATGTACGGCCGACCGAGTTCCTCTGGCTTGGACTACGTATTTTGAAACTCTTCGTCGTGCTCGGCTCCGCCTCGTAGTTTCCCTCATTTCCACAGGAAAGTGATTTCGTTCTGTTCGCGGTGGATGACAAGTGTCGATGATCACGGTTCTTGCCGGCCCTTGACACACGCGCGACAACGTGATTCCAAGAAACATACTGTCTTCTCACGTTCGCTGCAATCCTTACCTCGACAAATTTCTAACGTGATATCTCCAACCATGTTCCTTTGATAATCATGTTAATCTTGGATGCTTAATATGAACTGCTATGGTACCGATCGAACGAAAGGCAAGCGAACAATGAGAAAAGAAGGTGAGGCAAGTGACGCGTTGGAAGATTCGTAGCGAATGATAATATATACGTGTTCGCTTAAATTTCAACAAATCGGCAGTGCGGATTGTAGCTTTCAAAGAATGGGTAACGATTCCCTCGAATCCCTCGGCTAGAAAAAGGAACAAATCTAGCGAAAACAAGCGAAACAAGTATATTTCTCGTTTATTCTCGCTATTTTTTATTCGCTTCTTTCACAAATAGATTTAGATCACGCGATTGAAACAGTTTGGTAGAGTCCGAGTAACGGGCAGTAGCGGAACTGGCTGATTTGAATTTAGGTGAAACAATTCTATTGGAATCTAAGCGAGCACTGTTGTACAGATATGCGAACGAACAACGTAATTAAAAACAAGGTAGAAAATGGTGTATTTGAGAGTAAAACGGGTGCATTGAAAGGAGATCGCGCGATTAATTAAATGCGTGCGTGCATGTTCCCGTGATTTAACCGCGGACACGTACATATGTAAGCATTAAGGTCTCATTTTGTGGGCGAATCTTGCGATCTTGTTGCGTATCTTTCGCTCCGTCAAAGAGCAACGATCGTCGACGAATTTCAGCTAGTCACACGCTTGGTTGGAGTCGGATCTTAAAGAAAATCGATTCCGATGGGAAACCCAGACAGAGCGTCGAGAATTGCTTTAGAACTGCCGACAGATATTTGACATGTTATGGTTTAATTGCATCGTGCGATTCCAGTAGTTCCTTTGCTCGATTCGGTATAATATACGAATTCTCTGTGTTTATTCGAATCGAGCAAGTTTCGAAGTATGCGCAAAACTGGTTCAGTTGTGTTTAGCCAGAAAGCTTTCCGTTGTTGCCAAGCGTGCTATTATATGCGAAGATCGATCATAAACGTGTTTGTATTAGGCGGAATGATAGAGCTCGCAGCACCTTTTACTATGAAGCGATAGATTATACTAACGCGAATGTTCGCGTCCTAAACCTACGGGTAAAGAGATACACGGACGCGCAATCAAGAAATAGGTGGATATTTTAGTTGCACGGACGTGATGTGACAAAACGTTGGCTGAAAAACTGGTCGTTCCATTTCTCGGCAAATTAATTTTCAAATAAGAACACCGAGAGCTGTCTCTTCGATATGCTGTTTCATTCTTACCTCCCTTTTTTCCTCCGCACTCCGCCTCGCGTCGGTTGGTATCCTCCTCTTCTTTCCTTCTCAGAGACACACCGTGATCCTTCTTTCACCCCTTCCCTCCGTACCTTCGTTCCTTCTTTCTATTTTTCTCTCTTGCTTTACCTTCTTTTTTTCATATCCATACCACGGAGAACACGTTCCGAGCAAAAATCTGATGTCGAAACCTAATTGGTTGTTATCCGTACAGAGCTTAATGACTTGCTCCGAAATGACTCGCATTTAAACGAATTTGCGCTCCTATAACGAGTATGCGTGCCATTGACGCTTACCACTTCAGAATCAATGCGCATCATCGGCCTGTGTATTTCATTTACACGCCAACGCTTACAGATATTTTTCTATTTACTTCCACGAAATGTGATCGCACCCACGGACAGAGAATTCGATCGAAGAAACGGTCTACCGATAGATTGCATTCGATCTAGTTGAATTATTATTGAGCAGATATGCGGAATTTGTTCATAATCGGCAATTGAATATGTATATCGAGGAAAAGAAATACAGATCGAGAATATAGAAAACGAGAATAATCAAAGCGTATTAATGATGTTAGAGGATTGATCATGGATGTACGAGCGCTGGTCACGTTTCGAATGCGTGTGCATGTATAAAATTACGCCATGAAATTAAGAAAATGGCGTGTTTCGTGACTGGTATACCGGAAATGACACGGTCGTACGCTCAAAGTAAAACGAACGGATAAATTCAGCCTTCTCTTGCGAATGAATTGTGGGGAAGAACGATTGCGGTTAAAATATCTTGATGGATCTGACAAAAAGCTACGAAGGTGGTCGATATCGGAGGAAATATCTTAATTTCGCAATTTTTTCTTTCTTTCCTTTTCTGTTTGTTTCTTTTTTTTTCAAAGAAAGAAATCAATACATGAAAGCCGCTGAGGTGCAGAATGTATTCAGAGAATTTTGTGGTCGGTTTGTAAGCATCGTTTATTATTTGTTTGTGTTAATTCGGCTTTTGCGAGACTTCTGAATGATTTAAATTTAACAAACGACGGGTTCTGTTTGACAGGATAGTCCAGCAAGAAAGAGGATTGAATTTAGTGACTACAATAAATCTCATCTGATTTGAAATCCTTGAAATAATTATCTAATCCACACATTCTATTAATCTGTAAATTATTGCGACAGCATTGAATTCTATAGATAAAGCGTGAAAATATTTATATCGTTACGAATGTTACAGAGGTGGTTGAGTTTGTATGCTAGAAATTTATTTTTACATTGAATTTTTTAAGTTTCTCATGTAGGTAATATTTCTTGTTTTTTTTATTTAATGTGCACTTGTTTTAAAAAGGATTGTCAATACGAAGCTTAAATTTTTACGTCTGGTATACGTTAATGTAAATTTTTAGAAAGTTTATGCGAAAAATACAGTTCTATGCAGGAACTTTTCAATTGTGTACTCGAGGTTCGTAAATTTGATTTCGTGACCGAAACGTTGCGTTATTAGTCGAAAATTTATCGCTCGTTGGAAGCTTTCCCATATTAATTTAGAGCCATACAAGTGTAATATCTATCTAAAGTAAGTAGTATATGTTATTGAAATAAAAATAATTTTGTTATAAAGGAAAAATCGATAAGGGACAATTTTATATATTTATATTTATATTAGTATTAATCTTCTATAACAAAAATTAATTCACGATATAATTTAAAAACTTTCAAAATTCTTAGGCATTTCTTTATATCTAATAATTGTGATTATTTATATTTACTTGTTACGATATTTCGTGACATTGTTTCTGCGTTAATGAAACTATTAAAACTATCATTCTCATAATTTATAAATAAAATAATTAATTAGTATGGTTTCCTCAGTCGTCCACATAAATTAATTCCATCGTAAAAAATGTTTATAAGTAGAAATTACAGATACAACGCAAGATGCAGGTTGGCGTTATAATATATTCATTCTGAAGTTCAATCAAGAAAATTTGCATACATAACACACGTTTCCAAATCCATTCTGTTCGAGTAGTTACCGTCATATGGAAAGTTATGCGATGAGCTATGGAACGTTCTAAGTGTCAATTTGATTTGGCATGTATCATTGAAAATACCACCTCGAGGCATTCGTATTGGTTTCTGAATAAAGGTGGAGTCGCAGGTACGACACGATACACCTCGCGATTCATGCACCCTGCTGTTTTGCCGTCTTAATGCCTTCTTGTATCTAATGATATGTCAGATGTTTCATGCACATCAAAACCCAGTAATGTTTAGCATAAACGATCGGAACACGGAAGGAAACGAATGAATGCCCTGTAATTTCGTACTTCCGACAGCTCGTTGCCTAAAACCGTCAACTTCAATGGAAAACTTTTGACATCGACGCGGTTCCAGGTGTTGAAAGAAATGTGAAGGATATCGAAGAGAGAAAGAAATTGGCTGGAGCGCGCTCGTTCGAACGGAAATATGCTTTACGTTCGCGCTTTCGGTAATAAAATTTTACGTGTTATCGATGAGCAAAAATTACCATAGTATGCACGGAAAAGCGTCCAGATAGTGTTACGTATATTATAGCGCGAGGGAAAGGCGGGAGCTGCAGACTCAATATGAAGATACGATGATCTAATGGAAAAAATATACGTTACAAAGGAATATTATTTAATACTATATAGAATACTATTTAATACTATACTACTATAAGAAATACATTATATATAATATATATAATGAGAGTGTAAAAAAGTTTCTCTTCGAAAATATTTAGTTTATTAAGGAATAAACTTGACCTCGTTATACAGGATAAGAGAAAACTCAGCGAACATTGACTTGAGTTTCTTTTTAATATGTAAAGCGTGCTTTCCTTTAATTTTTCTTTTGTCAAGTAAGGTGGATTGTTTCAGTTTTTTGTAAATAGGCTATTTAATTAAAGTGACCAAGATCCCTTAATACATATCTTTTTGTTTCTGTGTTTACTTTATTTCTGTAATTCGTTTCATCGACGATTGTTAGTTATTTTTCCATTAAAATAGCTCAATCTTCATATTTTATTGTAATTCAATTCTTACAGTATAAATATAAGTCAGGTTGATTTTTCTTAAAAGCAATGTTACTTCTAGTAAATTCATTATATTAGGTCATGGTTAAAACGATTAGAATTCGTATAATTTTTGCTGATTGCTGAATTTTCCAAGTCTGAATTGATATCTAAGGCCGCAAATAAATCGACGTGTTACTCTCCTTTAAAAAATCAGTTACATATATTCTTAATGATTTTACGCTGTAAAGATAGTGAGCGAATATATCTTGATCCAAGACTAGAAAAACGAATTTCGAAGATTTCTTTATCGAGGAGCAAGTCAACCTATCTTTTCTTGCAATCATCATCATAAGATCAACGTATTCGTTTGTTATAAAGTGTTCGATTATCTTTCACGTTATCACGAACAACTTTCCCTATATATATATAAGAAAACAGTTTAGCTTAATTTTGTCATAAATCGTTTAAATTGTAATAAAATTTCAAATGCTTCGATGTAACGAAATCCTCTAGAATGTACTTACATTCGATGCGCGATTTTAAAAACAATCGCGGTTATTCAGAGATGGTAACAATCATTTTTGGCTGAAATATTATTTCTTGAAACAAATACTAGACAAGTTCCCAGATGTTCCGCATCGTATTCAATTCCTAATTGACTGAGTACTGTTTATAGAACAAATTTCAAAGGTTCCGTTTAATAGTCGTCATAAAGGAGCATGCAGTGCGCCTGCTTACGCTATTTTCTCTTGTGAGATGTGAGTCCGTTGCAATGATCGCGTACATTTTCCCCTCGAAATACGCGTATATCTCAGACACATATTATTTTTGCAAGGTCCAACCAAATCTAGATACGCTCTGCGTCACTTCAATTATGGGAGTTATTAAATAGATTTCTATTTTTCCCGAAAAGTGCTGATAATTTGCACAAAGTGATATAGGTACGTTTTTCTACGTACGTAAGTACGTTGACCTCGTGGCGTATCTATCGCCACCATATCCTTCTTTACTTTTCAATCGTGATCATACTTATTTTTATTGTACTATGTTGTAACGATGTATGATAAATTAACAATGGATCGTTCGCTTTGAACTTAAAATTAAAGGGCAATTAAATTCGATAATTCAAACAAATTCGGCTCGACGATTTCGACCACACATTAATGTTCCTAGTCGCGCAATTGTATCGAACGAATGTTACTAAATTGACGAAAATATACGTTTGAAGAATACAAAAGAAGATCGACATAAATCGCATCTTTTTTTTTATTTTAAAAGAGAGTGACTTTCATATTTAATACTTGTTCAACTAATTCCATGTTACCAAAAGTTTTTTATTTAATCTTTATTTATTTATCGTTTTCTTTATGTTAGACGTGATTTTCTATTTTCAATTGTAATTACGTCGCATTAAAGTATTTCCATTTGAATACAAAATGGCATTAATGTCAGACAAATCAATAGAGGTTGACTCGTAAAATTTTCTCCTGTGATCTTTATTTGTATTGCGTTTAGAGTAATCGTATTCTACAAATACGAATCTAGAATGGTTCAAGCAGCACATTGTTATTGAAATGTTATTTATCTTTGTAAATATTTATATTTTTAACGTTATTCACTAATTAAGTCCCAAATTTTACTTTCAACTTTTATATGTCGGTAATAGCGTTTAATGTTTCATATTTAGAAAAAGAAAATGCTGTTAGTCTGTAACCCTTTCGTTACTGACGGTGACTATATAGTCATACGTCGCTGGTGCGTTCGACGAAATTTACAATGTTTTATGATCTATAATATTTATTTTTAATACACTGACTGGTTATCTTTGTAAGTAGCATGTAATTATAAATAAAAGATTATGAGGTAAATCACGTATTTTTTTCAATAAATCGAGTCAATCGATTTTAGTATCGACAACCTATTAATTAGAGTTTTATCGCGTGTACATACGAAGATTTTGTATCGAGTAGGTATATAATTATCTCCGTAGCGAAAGGGTTAGCGACAATGTATACCTTCGATACAGTTACAAAGTGATAATAATTTAATGTAATTGTAAATGCAAAATTGCACAGAATGCACATAATATTAAAGAATACACGAAATATCCAAAATATACTGCTTTTTATGATATTTGATAGGTGAAACAATTTTCCATCGAGGTCCCAATTACTTAACAACTCACGAAATAATAATAATACGTCATTCTTGAATTACATTCTCAAAAGCATGAATTTCCATACAAATTCACAGTTCGATAATTAAGTATTTACTAAGGAGAGCGGAAAATACTAAAAGAAGAAAACTGCAAGGGCAGTGAAAATGGCTGTATACACGGTTCTAGTGTGAAAAACATACAAGAAGCTAAAAAAAGGGAAAAGGAGAAGCAAATAACATGGCTTACTATCACGGTCGTATACTATGTATTAAATCATTCCGGAAACAGAGATTATAACGGGGCGTAATATGGAGACCGAGTAGCAATTTCGAAGCATAACGTCATCCACGTTTTTCCTCGTCCATCCTTTCTCCCTCTTCCCTTCATAGCGTTTACGTGGATGTAAACGACAGCGTGTACGAGTGGATGAACATAACGAGAATTTTATAACATCGTGGCCGGTGACACTTTTGTTTTTACAGCTTGTAAGGTATCGTGTAAAAGTGTCCGGAACGATGACCGCCAGGAGTAGCGTGGCAGAGGAACGAAACAACACAAGGGAAGAAGGAAGAGAGGAAGAGAGACGATAGCCAGAGACCGTATTGTATCCAATTTATCGGGATTTATCTACTCGTATCGATCAATCTGACCATTGTAGTTATTTATCTAACGATCTATAAATGAAACGGGTGTTGCGCGTGCATCGTGAAATTCAAACTTTTACGATTTTGCAATTTTACTTACGATACATCGAGAAAAGGGACAAACGAGGTATGGTCGAACTACAAGTGCGCGAGGCGGGACATCGTGAGCGCAATTTTCGATAAACAACAAAATCTCCGAAGCATGCACGTATCGTTATTCGTGAACCCTAGTGTATTCGGCGTATTTAATTGTTATACTATAACGCGTTAAATAAATGCTGATACGATTCATGGCGTTACTCAGGATGCGTGAACTTTCTACTCCTATCCTTGTCCTCCTGTTGTGTTGTAGACGGTATGTGCGGTTTAAATATATACACAGTACCGTCTCGCTAATTGCTAAAAATGCGAAGAAATATTTTATATAAAAGAAGCTTAATAAAATATTTAGATCTTTTTCAAATTGTTACTTATACAACATTCGTTGATATTTGCAAGCCATTGAAAAGTATTCGATAAAATTTTGTTCAAATTATACACATCGGTGAAATGATCTTGAAATATATAATAAAACGTGTGATTCCATTAAGAAAATTTACATTAGAATTTTCACAAATAATATTTCGCAATATTTCATGTTTGTTTCGTGTGGAATACTAATCGAAGTTTCACGTTAACGAGGAAAGCTTTAATCAGAACATGAATCGGTATGCCCCGTCGTTTTTATCGCGTATTAAAATTTCGTTTCAACTACGATATTACAGTTTCCTATTTATGTTCGTAAATGTAACAGATGTAGATGTAACAGATTCGCCAAATGCAACACCAATATCTCTTCAGTTTCTCATAGACAGTTGCAAAATAGTTTAGTAGACAAAAACATAATTAGTGAAATATCGCGCTTTAGACTCGTTGAAGTCTGGAAATATTCGATATTGCACATTACCATATTCATTTTCATTTCAGTCTAGTCATTTTACCGTAATTTATAAAAGTCAGGAGTGTGCAGGGAAAAAATTTTCTCTCTGAAAAAGATTTAGCAATAAGAAAGTAGTTCAATCTGACGCGCAATGTACATGTAGATCAGCCGGGGTAGGATACAAAAACTTAAAAATATTATAAAAAGCGGTTAGGAGACGAAAGGCCAGATCGATTAAATTCTGATCGGCCAAGACCCGAGTCTGCATTCTTCTTTTATCCAGTCACTGTGCCATAACTTATTGAGAAACATAGACTCTTAGGAAGTACCTTTTTCATATCTTTCTTTTTTTCAAAACTTGGATTTATCAATACGTCGTATATTAAAATTGGACTGGCGATTAGGAAAATTGACATCATTTTGTCTGTAACAATCCTGCTGGACGATATGCTAAAATATGATTAACAAAATTTGAATTCATATTCAGGAAAATATTGTGTAGTTCAATATCTGAATTAAAGCTTTCTTAATGTATTTTAAAATTTTGATAAATTTAAATGATACAATCGTTAGTCCGACAAAGTGTTAAAATCATTTGCATAGATGCGTCGAGTACGTTTCGTGAATACGTTTGTCGCATTACTTTGGACGCGATTGAAGAGGAAGGATGAACAAACGCATTGAACAGAGACTTATACACATACATAATGTATAGATAGTACGCATACAGAGTAACGTATATGTACCGGTTCCATTTCGCAATGTGGATCGACGAAGAAGATGCGAAGAAGATGGCGAAAGCTGAAGAACTGACTGATAGTACGGTTTATGCAGATTACACGAGACTCGCCGGTTTGAATAATGTTTGAAATAAGTTGAAGAACTCGTCTTATCTTTCTACCTATTGCTTCATAGTTACGTACACGTTTGTCGTTGCATCATGACTTGTTAAGCTAGGGCCTCATTGAAAATTAGTCGTTTTACCTGCAGATATTCTCTTCTCGTGTCTTCTCGCATTAATCTACATAAAGATAATGAATATTATAATGTTTTTAATTGACGCATCTTTAATGATTAGAAAGTACTTCATTATCTTGGAAATTATTTACGGGGACTTTGTGTAGTACAATTCGATTGCTTAGGAGAAGCATCGCGATATAAATATTGTTATATGTAAATTTGAAGCGAAGATATAATTTTATTAACGTTGATACAACGCATATGATATTTGAATAAACGTATGTATTAAGATAAACAATAATTTAGACCTGTATCGAACAATGTAATTATACTACAGGTATGCTACATTATACTATACTATAGATATCAATTATTCGATAACATAAGGTGTATAAGAAATTACGCAGCAGATAGTATCTGCTAATAATCTAAGTATTTCAAACAGTAAGTAAAATAAAAATATAATAATACTTTACTTCTTCATTAGTCGTGTAAAATTAACACTGGCTATACATTTAACAGAGTCGTGATGAATTATCAGTAGAAATAAAAATTGTAGTATCTTCGAACCATCTAATAAACTCTATCAGCATCCTTCCAGGATTATTATATCAGTGCGTACATATTTCCATGCAGTTTCCTTTACTTTTAATTTCCTACTAATTGACTTATCTGCGTTAATAATCCATAATTTTCTGTTAATTGTCTCATTTAACTGCACTTTTACACTTTCTACTTTAGAGTCGGATCTTTTTCTAATAACTCATCGCGCGTTGCATTATCTCACCAGCGTAACAGTATCATTCCCCACCAATCCTCTACATTAATTAACAAGGTGTTCCACTTATTTCAATTCTTCGACAGAAGGTACAGTTGTTTGTAGCGTAGATGATTGTTTCTACGAACATTGTTCTCGCATCGTGCTAGAAACAAGTCCGACTTGTTGTTCGTTTTAAGATCGAGCTCGTTATTATTACATTTTTTGATTTCATATTTTTCGGTTCCTTCCTTACACGCGATCAATTTTTCCTAATTCGTTTCTTCGAAGATGAACGATCATTTTTCGTCAATTAGACTCTAGCTTTCGCGTGCACGAATGTCATTTGTGAGTAATAGCGTGCATGGAGACTTCTGTGCGCTGTAATTTATTTAAATGTAACTAATCTGTAGCTAAAGCTAGAACGATGATAATAACACGAAGGAAAAAATCTCTCGGCCCTTTGGAATAAAAGCTTCGAACGTCGATCGTCCTTTTTTGACGTTCGAGAAAGGATGGTTCGCTGTTCCTTGTTATTAACCCATTAAGAGAGTTAGTATTATCCCAACGTTGCGTGAATGCAATTTGCGTCACCGAACTCCGCTTTTTAGGTTACAGTTGCGAAAGGCAATTTCAAAAATTAGTTCTTTTTTTCTTTTTTTTTTTGCTGTTTCTTTCTCCACGTAAATCCCATGGTTTCCAAAAGTTTGAAGCAATCAAAGTATTTATAGCGCTATGATTTGTAATAATCCGTTTACGTAGATTGTGGACTTTTACGCATTTATGAACAAAATTAAAGACGCAAAAATGCATAAAATATATACTTATAATACGCAAACTATAGTATCGGTTATGATATTTAGCGAATACAATGAATCTCTCCATAACGATCTGTAGCCTAATAACAATTATCCTTTTTTTGAGATCGCGCAAATCTCTGTTTTGTACATCAAATTCGTGTCTACATATTGCACTAATATAATATAATAACACCAGTAATAAACTAATCCGTTCGAAATTTTAATTTTTAGGTACATGGTATCGTTTTATTCTGAAAAATGTATATTATCTATATCATGTTAATCAGATATGCGAAACGCACATATTTTTGTATACTTTATTTTGTACTTACCTACTTACGATTTATATATACAGTTATACATTGTCAGGGCGTTACGCACGTTATGGAAATTTAAATTATACGCCAGCTGTAATTTGTTCGCACATACCGTAGAATTTTAATTATAGCGGTAGTAAGGCAAAACAATGCATTTTACATATTTTCTATCCTAACAGAAACCGACACTGTAAAAAAGATATTGGACATGAATGGCTCGAATAGCAGTCTTAAATGAATTTTAAATAACAAAAAAAAACTTTTAACACAATTATTTCGTTAAAAAGAAAAATACAATTTTCGGTTGCATGAAAATATCTAAAATTTCCTACGTGAAGAGATTTAGGATAATAACAATATTTTATTTCTATCGAAGCAATTGGAATCTGCACGAAAAGATTACTTTGCAGTGCAGTGTACAATTTTATACATTAAGAAACGAATGACATACGATGAAACAATTTTAAAATGAGAAATACGTGTTTTATTTGGTTTCTATCCATTAAATTTGTTCTATCGTCCTTAATACTTAAAAAATATCGAGTATAATATTTTTACAAAATCTCGCGAGTCTCTCAACTATTTTTACATTTTTATCACTTTTGATTTGGAATTGTTACCATCAATTTCTACATTAAAACTGCTATGCTCCTTTTATTAATTAGATTCAGAATTCGAATTAACATCAATTAGTATGTAAATATGTATCTTATATTACGTAAACAACGTCCTCGTATCTTTATTATAAGACTTCACTTCTTTCTTATGATTAGAGAATTAATTTATCCAGCAGTGTTCATTTTTTTAAATGCTTGCAAACTTTTCAGTGTACGAAGAGATAAAAATATGTAGATATAATATCTGGATGCAGCTTCTCACTCAAGGTTGCTTTACTTTTTTTACAAAATAAGGCGCGGTTAAGCATTGTCATGGTGAAAGGTAAACCCGTTGCAGTTTACCAAGTATAGATGCCCGTTTCTTACAGTTGAATATCATCAGCAAGATGTCTTACATATAATTATTTATTTAAAATTTTCAATAATGAATTGAAAACGGTCAATAAAAAAAAAAAGCAGTTTCTAAAACATCTCACAATTAATTCTTTTATCACTATTCACCCAAGTGCTCTAGAAAATGAATTTAAAGTTATAATTATCGTTTCTGATCGATAATATAAAATATGAAATATCCCTTCAACGCTCTGTAACGATAGAATGCAAAAAACGACATATATCTGGTGAATAACCGCAGCGATATAATAAGAAACGCGAGATATCTCGTACGGAATACTAATTGTACTAATTGTAATAAGTGTCTAATTTTGATCCGGCTACATTCAACCTATTATGTCAGCTAATCTACACGTATACACATCTCATTAATATTTGTCAAGTATGCGTACATATTTGAGACCATCGTGATATTACGATGTTCCATACTTGCAATGAAGGATAACTTAAATGTCATGATACATAGAGATGTACACATTACAACTTTACGAGTAAAGTTAACGAAATAACAGTATGAACGTTCATTCATTCCGAGAAGGAGCCTCGAAATTTTCAGCAAATCGTTTTTGCACGTCATTAACGTGAGAGATCGTCATTAACAAACTGTACATTGTTCTTACCTAAGCCATATTTATTTATCTATTTGTACTGAAATCGCTATATCGCGTTATATCGATTGATAATATCAACACGATGATAAGAAAGTGAAACGCAAGAAACTCTGTACCTTGGACAAGGAGAAGCTAGGAAATTTTAGTGCAGGAAAACCATGAGAGTTGGTCGGTCGGTACGAGACGTATGAAAGCGTTGCATCGCCTTAGCCGCAGTATATTTCTGCATTATATAAGCAATATAGTCCTTAGTTTATACCTGGGACGCCGCAGTTAAACGTTGCGAAGACTTTTATAGGCCTATACGTGAATATTCTCGTGCATATACCGGTTACAACGCCTGGCGTGTTTCCTCTTCGACGCAGATATACACATTTATACACGTGCGTCCTTGTGTCGTCGTTTCTTGTCAGCTTCGATGGGAAACATATTCGCTGTGAGATAGGTGATTGCTCGGTGTCGGATAACGAAGTGTTAACCCTTCACCGGTAGCATATATTTTTTATGACGACCAAACCTCGGATTCCCACGTTGTTATCTTGATAAAGAATCATTTGATTTTCAGTATCGCGTAATATCTCCGTTCCCCTCCAACTATAAAACATCGAAGTTTTATCAAAAACTGAATGCCTGATATTCGTTCTCCGACTCCTTTAGGAAATGAATACATCTACGCAGAAAATACCGTTCCTAGTAATTATCTATAGTTGTTTAAATATCTACACGTCGATTTTTCGAACAATTTGCATTATTCCATCTTTCAGAATGTCGTTTTGTATTTTATCCGAATTAATGGTTTCTTGTGTCGTAATAAATGTATGCGAAATGTATTAACAGATTTTTCTTTTTCTAGTTCATTCACTATAGCGGCCAGAACCGCTGCTATCTACCATCTACATCATCTGTCATGGTATACTTTATGATAATTAATTGATTTCCGTATCCGTAGTTATAAATATAGATTTTATCAAGTTTCTATGCATAATATATTACGATATTTTACTAGAATCGGTGATTCGCGTATGCGAATGCTATATGCATATTGTCTTGAATCTTGAGAATTGTCTTAAGATCTGACTGTGAATGTTACATCTACGAGAAGCACTTTTCGTTGCTTCATTTTTCATGTTGTTCCTGTTTAGTATAGTATAACGTTACTATTATACAAACTATGTAATATAACATAGTATAGTATAGTATACTATACAATGTAGCCATTATAATAGAGATACTAAAAGCTCTGAAATTACATTTCTTAAGAATATTTCGTACGTTTTTTTATATTACCTATATCTTGTAGATTTCTGAAGATTTAAATGTTCTATAAACGAGTAAATATCCGCAATCTGGTTATCGCAATTTACGACATTATTGATCATTACGGTACATAACTTCTAATTTGTACAATAATTTACTAATTAATAATGTCAGCGAATTGGCAAGTGACAAGTTACAATTAACAAATACGTGTCAGTATATCCTACGTAAAGAAGGAGAGAAAAATATTAAACGGCTGTTATCAATTCTTCTAAATAGTTAGTTACCAATAAGATCAATCTTTCTTGTCTACGATTTCATATCCCTAAACGATAATGTCATCTCTAAGGAAAGTAGCCCTTCAACCTGGTTATTATCTTAATTTTCTTTTCGTTTCTATCGCCTTATAATTACGTCGCTCGATGCTCATTCCCATTAAATTAGCTGTCAAAAGTACACTGCCTGTAAAATGTACCATGGAGATCAGTACATATTGCTAATTCATCCTCTGATATACCGGACGCGATTTTACAGCGTACACTTTGCTTGTAACTCGTGTGCAGTGTACACCTGCACTTAGAGTTATTTAAATATAAATAAAATATCGAAAGTGGTAACGTTATTAAATATGCGAAAGCAGACAAATCCATTCATTAATGAATTTAACGGTACTCCATACACTTTGAATAATCCAAGATTAAATAACAAAATTATATGCAATAGGATAAAATTACATCGCATATTGAAAAATATTGTACGTTCCAAATTCGGTTTTCTTATTACGTATTATGATTCACCCTATAGTACGCCGAACGCGATGTTTTGAAACTCCTCTATAGCTTGCTATTTAACCGACCCTCATCTTCGACATTGTCAATAAAACGATTCATTCTTTTACCATTGTGAGTATCTTATAGTCACGGTCAAATTCAACACAATATACGCATCGCTTATTTAAAAAGGAAACAGCAATCTCACCACGATATAACGGAGACTTCATTTAAAATTTATTTGTCATGCTAGCAAATTGCTTCGTGAATTAATTAATTTACTTGAAGCTGCTTGATTGGCCTTCAAACCAGAACTCACAACAGACCTTTTATCGTGAATGCCAAATTATTATCTTTAAATATATATTACGCTACTTCGTCCTTTTTGTCAATACAACAAATATGTTCGAATTCTAATTCTACGTATAATTCAAAATGTAATTCTGTAATTCTATAGCATTATCATTCAGAATTTTTCGAGTATGTAATTGTACGATTGAAAATTCCATAAGTCTTCGATTTTACGATTCAAAATCCTGTTCATCTACAATTTAGACTCGCACATTCGTCCTGTGCATAGGCTAAATAATAAAAAGTACATTGCAATCATATATCCTTGGTCTGAATTTTCGAAAACTCCGACCCCGGTGAATTACCGCTTGACTTGTCGAAAAAAAATGGATACATATCCTGATACAAAAAGTGAACAAGGGGTAAAGTTATCAATATGCATAAATGGTCCTTATTTCACCCGAAGGTGATCAAGATCCATGCAAGCTGGTTCAGCTTAGCACGCTATTAAGTTGATGGAATTTCTCGAGAATCGATGCTTGTTCGCCTCGATGAAGGCTAAGTAACGTAGGAATACCATTTAAGATTAAACAAGATCAAACAAAGCATTTTATAATGTGCATCTTCGAAATTAAGAAATGTTTTTACTCTATTATATTGCAGTATCTCTGTTCTCGAGCCGATATTATACGAAATCACTAGATTATGGGTAACCAACACGTGCAACAATTGCCAACATACATACGTATAGAATTCCTAGGTGAAATCCGTGGCTGTGGATACGCACCAACGCTTACCAATCTTATACTGATACTGCTGTAAGATTAATTTGAGTATTTCGAATCTCGATAGCCTTGAAGAATCTCAGAAGTATTATAGCGTGCAATTCTTCATATCAATCATCGTTGCGGAATGCGATTTATTATTTATTATGATTCTTCCCCTATCAAGATTGTTGCAGAAGGAAAGAGACCATTCTTCTGTCGTTTGAAGTTTTAAAGAACTAACTGAAAGAAATATTTTGCATGATGAGTAGACTGTGGATTTTTATGCATTTATGCATAATTTAAAGGTACAGAAATGTATAGAATGCACGTATGATACAAAAATATTGTATGATATTATTATTAAATATTCAATGTAGAATACTCGTTCTGATATTTAATAAGTGAAATATATGTCTGCTCGTGCTCTATTTCTCTACTAATAAGTTTGGTCGCCAAGACCGTTGCGAATTTATGCAATTTTATATGCTCATGGATACAACTGAAGAAATAGATGTTATGCAAATATTTATTTAACGCATTAAATATCATAACAAGTACTATAGATACGTGTAGGGTTGCTGTAATTATTTAAGAAGCTTTTTGAATAATTACTAACAATTTCTACACGAATGTTCATTTTATCTTAAAGTTGCTAAGATTCTTCCGATGAAAATGAGTCTAAGAACAATATACATAAATCAGACTACTTTTAACAGTATCGGTACACGGAATATGGAAATGAACAGCTTCTTTCATTGCTCCTCCATAGTGTTTTCTGAATTGCTGATTGTAGGAATTATCTGCGCGTGACTGAATTTATAGTAGGATCAGATGGGCAAAGGTAAGCGTGATCGCAGC
>NT_176737.1:1104733-1149778 GCF_000188095.3 Bombus impatiens
ATCGCAGCGCGATCACCGGCAACTATGTTAATTTACATCACGTGCTATCGCGCAATGACACCATACGGCCATGGCACTCCCAGATTATCGAATTATCGAGTCAATTAATAAAATACTAATATGGTGTAATGGTGGTAGTTTCTCTTTGGAGGTCGAATCCGAATTATTAAACCTTCGTTCCAGTCAATTCATACATTTTAATGCAACCCAGATATGCGCGCACTATAACGTCTACTTGTGCCTTTATTTCACGATGATAGTGTCTTTAATGGGACGATAATACGCATCGAGGATTTCCCGGCGATTTTTCTATTTCCTAATTCGATGACAAGTGTGGCATATAGAATCCTGATAAATATTATATTTAACAAATTTAATCATTGGAAACATTGAAATCGTCTAATTTGTAAATATTCGTAATTTAATGTACTGCAAAATAATTTCTATATGGATAATTCTAATTACAAATTCAATTATAAATAACAGGATTAATACGATGTCCAGCATGAATAATTCTAATGTTATTAAAAATAACCATTTTCTACTTTAATTTATCTTAATCTTTTCTGTAAAAGTTACAAGAAGTATTTTGTATAATTTTTTTAAATATAATTTTCTCTTTTTGTGATAGGGACCTGTTTTACCATTGAGACTGTAAGAGTTCCCGACATCTTCCGCTAGAAGCACATTTGGCGCACTTTCACGAGCGCATAATTAGATGTGCTTTGCAAATAATATAATAGTGTATTTTATTCGAATAGTGTGTATTTATATAATTTTTGTGTCTCCGGAATTTTTGGTATAAAATACTGCATTGTGTGCGCGTAATATAATTCGCAATTGTTTACAATGTTAGAATAAAAACTGCTAGTTGATTATTATGTGTATATTAACCTCAATAGTCGGCGATATTTTATTTCTGTATGCGATTAATTGGACATAAATAGCACAAAGTGAGTGTTTTGAAAGGATCTATCTATTATTTATATTTATTTGTAGTAAGTGTATCTGATAATAAATTGCACTTTTTGTGCATAATGATATTCTATGAAATTATCATAACCTATATTCTATATACTTACACTATTTAGTTTTCTTGATATTATGAAGTTTATAATAATATGGGATGAAAATGGAACATTTTTGTAATTTTTATGTCCAGGCTGCTCAATTATGAATCCTGATATTCAGGAAAAGATTTTCAAGTTTGAAACGTTTGTCAATGATGTGTTGAAGAAGGATCTTGCTATATTAGAGCAGAAACTCGATACTAAGAATGGAGAAATTGCAGAGTTTCTTCAGTTAAAGGGTATGATAACTACCATTCAAAACAATGGCTTTGATAAAAGTGGCTTTAAAACTCAAGTAGATATTGGACAAGGTTTCTTTATTGAAGCACACATTCCCGATGCTTCTACAATTCTATTGGATATTGGTTTAGGGCATTATATGGAATTTTCTTTACACGATGCTCTAGCTGTTATCAATGTTCGAATTAAACTACTGGAACAGCAAATTAAACATTTCCATAAAGAGATAGCCAATACAAACGCTCATATCAAACTAATTCTCCTAGGCATTAGAGAATTGCAAGGGTTTGATAACTGAGTACAAAGCATATTTTGTATTGTGTAATTTTATGATCTTTCATGTATACATATTTCTCTACTAATTTTTGTACATATTGAAGCTTTAAATAAATGTCAAACGACATTGAAACACTTATTTTATTTTTTGAAACTCTTCATTTCCAAGATCGATGACGTTAGTCAATCACAGCGAGGCTAGTTTGCATAACGTATTCGCGCATTTAATCCAATGCAAATCGTTCGCTATGTCCCATCAACTTCGTACCCCGAATACCACTCTTTTGTTTCCTTGTTAAGCGCAATTGCGTAAATTTGCGAGGACCTTGTGCCTCGCTTATATATGATAGGGGCCAATCGCGAGCGAATCAGTACGTTTTTCGCTTCAACTTTGTTTTCTCATTTCACTACGTTTTTTGGCGTGAAGCGTTCATTTTAATGTCTGATTGGCGGAGCACACCATGCGTCGAAAGGCACAAAGAATTTCTCGAGAATCTTATCACAACCTTGATCGATTGCACCTTCGAAAGTGTGTCCCGTGAAAATCCTGTGTTGAGATGGAGAGAACCGGGTCATCTGCGGGATATTATAAATCTTAATTTGCAGGAAGAGCCCCGTAATCAAGATTGCCTTCTGGAGGTCGCGACTAAGGTTTTTAAGTATAGCGTTAAGACAGGCCATCCTTATTTTATGAATCAGTTATTTTCTGGGTGAGATATCGATAAGAGCATAAGTCTCGTTTCGAATAGAAATCATTTTAAAAATTATTTATAATTTGCAAAGAATTGGATAATTTGATCAAATGCTTATGAAACGTATATTCTAACGTCTGAAATTCTTTAATAGTACATATTATTATTTGTATTATTTTAGATCTGAAAAATTTATCAGATCTGAATAAACAAAATCTAGTACCTTTTATAAAGTGTTCAATTATATTACATTTATGAAATTTTCTTTTCTCCTAATAAAAGTTCAAGTGCAAATAATAAATTAATTTTTAGTATTAATTAAAATCTGTGCCTTTTGTATATTAAGACAACAAGTGTATATTATGGTCAATGATTTTTAAGTATATCTACTTCCATATTGCATGTATGTTAACGATACTTTGAATTTTACTTTTAATATTCGCAAAAGCACGTAACAAATCGATGTGTAAAATAATTTTATGTATTTGAACATTAATATTACGATTTGTTTTATTTCTTATAAAATGTGATTAAGACTTCGAATGACATTTTTTGCTAAGGTTTAATTATTAACATGAACAATTAAAAAATTTTGAACGTAACTTTGTTACTTGCTGTTGAAATTAGAAAATGTAATGTATACGCGTTATTGGATAAAAATTGATTTAGATTGGATCCATACGGTTTAGCCGGACAATGGCTCACAGACGCGTTGAACTGTTCAGTGTATACTTACGAGGTGGCACCGGTCTTGACATTAATGGAAAGCACCGTGATTACAAAATTATTAAGCATGTTTTACAAGGACGAAAATGGTACTACTATCGGAGACGGTCTTTTCTGTCCAGGAGGTTCCTTCGCTAACGGTACCGCCATTAACTTAGCTCGATTTTGGTTCAGGAAGAAAGTTCAATATGTGAGTAATTATTACCTTAATAAACAGCGCTGATATCACATCGTTTGGTTAATGTAGCAATAAAACCATATTCTAAATTATTTAACAGTATTGCCTGATAATAACCGTGGTATCCATTGGAGATGCAGATTATTGGTCATAAGATTGTATGATAAGGCGGAATAAATGGAACAGGTTTTTTCACGTCCGTGATAGTCACTAATTTTGTAATAATAGTTCTTAAAAATTATAATTTTTTTGTACAAAGTGGAAGATGTACAGAGTGTCTCAATAATTCTGCTACAAAACCATATCTCCGTTACTTGCAATGATGAATTAATTAGTTGGTTCGAAGAGAACACGTTTGCTGATGCGAGACATTCTTTTTCATCATCATATTCTTCATTAAGTATTATGTATTTATGTTTGCAAATGCTTAATTTAACAAATACTTTAATCTTATAAAGTTTTGCATATGAGAGACAAGGAAAGATACTGAGTAGTTTATTATGTCTCGCTGTCTTTCAAATTTGGTGAAATTAGAACTAAAATAACTTTTATAGTAAGCATTTCAGACACAGGTACCTTAATCTTCTTGTAATACAGGGAATACAAAAAACGCGGAATATAAAATATAGAGAATACAAAAACGAGACACCCTGTATATGTATTTTTATCTTCGACGTTTCATTTATTTTATATAATTTAGAATTTTTATCTTCAATACATGTAAGCTATAACAACGTTTAATAATTATAATTAATGGCTTTAATGCAATAAAAAATAACATAAAGTACGTATTCTGAAATTTTTTTACGTATTTATGAAGCTTTGTAACTAACATTTCGGATTTAATATCTATACTCTGTAATAACTAATATTCATTATTTTTTTGTGTGTTTTAGAACAAAAATATACCATCTATGAAGCTAGTGCTTTTTACGTCCGAAGACGCGCATTACTCGATTTCAAAGTGGGGAAACGTTTGCGATATAGAAGTTGTTCTCATAAAGACTGATGATTATGGCAGAATGGATGTCAGCGATTTGAGATTTAATATATTGGAGGTACAAAAAAAGAGAAATTATCCATTTTGCGTTACTGCTACTGCAGGTTCGTTGAACGATAATGTAACAGAGATATGTCATATAAATACACGGGTTCAATCGCTAATAAGTATGTTTATTTTTAGGAACGACGGTTTTGGGCGCGTTCGATCCATTGATCGAGATTGCAGATACTTGCCAGGAATTCGGTATGTGGTTACATGTAGATGCAGCCTGGGGAGGCGGTTTGGTATTTAGCAAAAAGCACAATGTACTTTTAAGAGGAATACAAAGAGCAGATTCTATTCTATTTAATCCTCACAAACTGTTGGCCGTTCCTCAACAATGCTCCTTACTTTTGTCTAAACACAAAAGCATTTTTAAGGAAGCTCACTCTAAAGAGGCTCCTTATCTTTTTCAAAAAGATAAATTTTATTCTAGAGATCTAGATGTTGGGGATAAGTATTTGCAGTGTGGGCGCAGACCAGATGTGTTGAAATTTTGGTTCATGTGGCAGGCTAAGGTAATTCAGGAATGAAATATTTGGTTTAACTTATCTTTGTTTTTATAAAATCATTGAGTTTATATCTAGTAGATAATTTCTGTTCAGAGATACTCTTTCTTCGAACTCCATGCAAGGTTTCACATGCACCGAACACAACATAAGTCCTACTTGTATGATACATAGGTACCTGTTCTTCCCTTATTAATCTTTAAGTGTTAACCACTTATGCAAATATGTGAAAAACTAGCCTTGGTAGCACTTTTTCCCCCGATCTTCCTATAATTGTGCATCTTGTACTTTGTGGTTTAAGCAAGTGCTACGATGCACTCCGTATGAGATAAGGGTCTGTATGCTATGTTTCAAGTGTTTACCAGTATACTTGTGCATATATTAACTTCCCCTGTTAGGAACGAAGAATGTTCATATTGCATCTATCTCAGTGCATTTTCAAGATCATAAAAGAATCTCCTGAAATTCTCAAGAGAATCTGACGATAGCAGTGGATTTAGATGAGTAACTTTCAAAGTTTTCATCCCTCATTCACACATATACATATTATAATATTCTTAATATACATATATATATGTATATTAAAGATTTGAATAATAAATTATTAAATCATAATACTGATGTTTGATAAATGCTTAACAAGTAGCATTCCAATCTGTATTGTAATTCAGATTTTATTCTCAGTGATTCTATCAAATTTAACATGTCTTAATTGAATCACAGATAAGACTAAGACAGAATGTTACTATAGTTTAGTGTAACAGAGTTTTGACTACTAGTATTTTGTACTTATTCACAAATGAAGTTGTTTTACTGACTCCTATGACATTCACCAACATACATGTCAATAGAAAAACTAACGTGTATCTATACTCTCGTTTCTTCTTTGTTGGAAACACGTAAAAATTTTATTATTATTTTTTATTTGTTAATAGAATATTATTAATGATAATTACTAGAAAATATATATTTTATTTCGTTAGTTATTTCGAGATATGTGTATAGTTCCTTCTTTTGACACGCCACAAGAATTAAATGAATTGTGATTCATCAATACATCTATGTAATTATCAGAAATTTATTAGTAATAATACGAATTTGTTATTAGTAGTAGTTACGTTATGGTATTAGTAGTTACGTATTAATAGTAGTTATGGTTTAAAAGTACCATGCTTAAGAAACATTAATGTTTTCTAATATAATCAAAGAAGAAAAGTTTAATAACTCAGTAATTCTTACTTTTTTGATATTTTTTATATTATATAAAGTCGAAATAATTTCTGTCATCATTTATTTATTTCTTGAGAATTGAATATATTACAGAACTAATAGGAAATTTGTTTCAGGGTACTTCAGGATTTGAAAAGCATGTCGATCATTTAATGAAACTTTCAGCTCTCTTCAAAGAAGAAGTTGAGAAAAGAGATGGCTTTAAATTAGTGACGGAACCGTGTTTTATAAATGTGTGTTTCTGGTTTATTCCACCATATCTAAGAATTCAGAATTCAGTTAACGATTACAAGAAACGATTAAACGAAGTAAGTTGATTAAATTTTTTATATTTTCATCGTAATATTTAAATACTAAAAAATGGGATGTTTTAGAACGATGAAATATTCAAATATAATGTATAGAAAATTGTTATACATATATACATATTTGTAATACATTTAAACAGTTTTTTAAAATATACTTAATGTTTTAAGAAAGTTTAGAATTACTTTAAACGTGCATTTCATCTAAGTTCTAAACCTTTTTTTATAATATATAAATTAAGTGGCCGACAATAAATAATGTTAACAAACTTTAATTATTTATATAAATTCGTAAAATGAATTGTTTAATTTTACATAGAGTTTGCAAATCACTTTCTACAAAATGGAATTAACACTTTTTTTTATGTATATCGTATTAGTGATATGTTTATAAGAACAGTTAAATTGCAATTATGTTGTATGAGATCATTAAGTACATATTTTGTATTTTTATAAGTTAATTAAAAAGTATGATATCGATGATAGGTACAATAGAAATCTGTACCTTCTATGGTAGATAAGCAGTCTTATCCTTATCAGATAAGAGATAAGAATTTCATTTTATAACAATCATTTCGCTTTTACTAGCAGTTAATAACTGACAACCTAAAAATATGTATGTATCTAATATTGATTACCACTCCTATCGAACAATGTTTATTCTCGAAGATAAATCAATGTATAAAGCTTAAAATATTACAAGGATAATATATCACAAAGATATATTTAATAAAAATTTATTTATTTCAATAGGTTGCACCAAAGTTAAAAGAAAAAATGATCAAAAGGGGTAGTTTGATGATCAATTATCAACCACTGCACGAAAAACCGAATTTCTTCCGTTTTGTTATTCAGAATTCAGGCGTAAATATAGAGGATATTCTTTACGTCTTTGACGAGATGGAAAACCTTGGAGAATCTATGTGATAATTTACGGTATATGCAAAACTCAATGTTATGATCTTTTAAATGGTTTATATATAGTTCTTATTTAATTATATTGCAATTCAAACAAAAGGTTGTGCCGTCATATTTTTATTTCCATTTCACCTGTCAATTTGCATTTCTATAATACGGTTCGCTATAAAGCTAAAAAATTGATTCTTTGTACGCTGTAATTAAAAATGTTGTATTGTGTTTGACAAATATTCCGGCGACAGAACTTTATCAGTTTGCCTCCGAAAGAACTAATGAATTCCAGCCACGAAAATCAATTCGTCTCGGTTAAATAGGCGAAACCTGGTAGCAGGTCGATCTGATTAAGGAAGGGACTGCTACTAAATTTCTAATATCAAGATACGAAGTTAATTGGTGACTGCCTTCGTTGTAGATCGTAGAACAGCGACTTACCGACTAATCCTGATTCAAGTGACAGCATATCGAGAAGCCCTATGTGTATCTATAATACTAAGTTTGTACTATGTGGAGCATACAAACTACTGTTTGCAACCATCGTAGCACAGTTTTTTCGTTTGAAATCAACAGAATCCTTTGACGCTTAATCTTGTCGAAATGGAACGATTATTAGTACTGCAAAACTTTTCTAATGATATTTTCATGTAATGTTGTATAGTATGTCATGTAATGTTTCATGTATAGTAAATGCTTTACTATATCATCTTAGGGAAAGAAATGGACCGGTAATTCCATTAATTCCTTGGCGTACAACATCATTATCGTTTTATTTCAAGTGCGTTTTCATTGTTCATATTTGCGTTTGATTCGCAATAAGCCGTGTTAATGAAATAATGTTTAATTACCAGTATCATTGAATCATACTGGGCAATTTTAGCAAACAGTATAAAATATCTGTATGCATAATTAATTATAAAAGCATGTGCAACGATTAATAGTCATGAAATTTTGCAAAACCGCGGTAACTTATAAATTGTAAGATTAAACGAACTTGTGTTAACATAATACTGACAAAAGCCTATTACACGTGTCATCGCTGGTTCCTTCTTTAATTTATCATTTCATTTCCAAGAAACCATATGATATAACAGAAATAAATTTACCTAATATACGTATAATCGTAATCCATCTTTATCCTTTTACATTACAAATACTACCAACGTTATTAACTTAATATTGTTATTAAAGTATTCATTACGAATGCTTTTTTAAATCATTTGTTTCACATATTCATCTCGCTCTAGATTTACATCCTTTAATTTTAGATTAGCTACAAAACATAAAACTATCGTTATGTTATTATAATTCTAACAAAAGAAAAAAAAAATGTAGGAAAGATTTCTTTGAACCATAACTTCCATATAACTTACTAAATGTTTGTTTAAATTTAGTTCTTTCGTAGTTTCAACATTTTATTTCAATGATCTATTTGTAAGCAATATTTTTTGTTCTACTAGTCTTGAATGCGTTTCTTTATCGTATTAAAATAGGGTGTCCGAGAAACCCTTTGCAGGGAACTGTGCTTGTGTGTTACGTTCCTGTTCCCGAGTCACTGCTAGGGGTGCTTGCCCTGCGGATGAACTTAGACAGTAGGTTGCCGCCACGAAAGACGGTGTTAACGTCGATAGTCAGTCACTATTCGAATCGTTCAGTAACCCGAATGTCAGTCGATATCTTCAAACTCGACGGCCAAGATGGGAAGGCTCTCCCAATTCATGTGCCACAGGTATTGCTTTTTTTCTTTTATTTCTGAAGTCTAATCGACAGTAAAAATTTGTCAAAGCCAGTTACACTTGTCAAAAGTAGTAGTTGTCGAAAATTTCAAATTTATTTCGAGTGAAATAATATCGTATAATTTTGGATAAAAGTTGCGTGCCGATTTTTAAGAAATCAATCGTTCGAACGAAGTGTTATTATTCGGATTATAAGTAAAACGTTGCGAATCGTGGCGAATTTAATTATCGTTGTTGGGACAACAACGTATTTAGTTTTGTATTTATTACTGTGATTTTCGGATATATTTTCATTTTAGAGGAAAGTATAATTCGATATGATTAATTCAATATGGTGATAGCAGTGGTGATAGTAGGTTATTCGATCATTGACATTTAACTACATCAAGTACAATCATATACATACAAATGTATCATCGTACAATACAAAGTCATTACTCTATTTAATGCCTCTAAGCTCGTACTTTTCTTATTTCTGTGATGTTGTTGATTGTTTTTCGATTGATAAACTAGCTCGTAATTTTTTCGTTCTACAGGATTGTACTTGATTTTTCTAATTATTTGTAAGATCGTCTGGGACATTTTCTTTGTTATTTGCAGAAAGTGGGATTCTTAGAAACGTATCGTTACATCATGGAAGATGCAGCAGGTTAGCTTCCTTCGATTTAATTGAAAACATAGAATATTTTAAATACCGTGGGACCTCGTTTGACCGACTTGGCTTGACTCGAGACCAAAGTAACCTGGATATCGCCTGGATATGCTAGAAAATTGCCACGAATGTTCTTCATTTTATGAAATTTCACTAGTATTATAATAAAACACGGTTGTCGTGATTATAGTGACAAAATTTATATATAAAACTTACAAGACATTTATTTTAGACACGTACTTGGCAAAAAATTAGTATATACGGTGTGAATAATTATTTTAAACATATAGCTAATGTTAAAAAATGCCTCCATTAAATATCGAGTAATACTAACGCAATGGATAATTATTTAAATAATTTTGTGACCTTCGCTCAAACGGGGCTCCTTTTTGGTTTGTAATTATTTCTAACTTATTATTAAATGTAGCTGAATAGCGAATGTAGGGTTGAAATCTCAAGTTGATAATTTCAATTTGTTAGATCTGTATTTTATGATATATACATTCTATAATTAAATAGCACTGTATATTATATTTTATAGCCTTTTTGAATCCTCCGTTTTTAGATTCCAGAGTAGCAGATTGGTTCTTAATGGGCAGTCCATTTCCATTGCTAGGAATTATATTTCTTTATCTGCTCTTTGTTCTTCGTTTTGGGCCTTTATTTATGAAAAATCGAAAACCATACAATCTAAATAAGTTTATGATTTGTTATAACATCTCTATGGCCATCGCGAGCGCAACTGTATTTTACGGGGTGAGTTCATCCGAAATAACTTACTATATCACGTTCTATTCATCCGAAATAGTCTAATGTAACAGTTAATTGTTGTTAATTAATAATTTTCATATAATTTGGAACAATAACTTATTCCTTATCGTCGTTATGTTACCATTACTATTCTTCAAACCGATTAATATATTTTTATATTTAAAGCTACTTACTTCGGGCTTCACCACTAAATTCTCTCTCGGATGCGAGACTCATGTCATTTCAAACGACCCTGACTCTTATCGCGTAAGTACCACAGTCATTAAACAAACGCGAATTTCGATATTACGAAAGTTATGTCGTATTTAATAGACGGCTCGATGGGTGTGGAGGCTCTTAATGTTGAAAGTCCTCGAGTTGAGCGACACCGTTATCTTCATTCTCAGAAAAAAATACAACCAAGCGTCTTTTCTTCACGTTTACCATCACACGTCGACCGCTTTCCTTTCGTGGATAGCCTGCAAATTTGTCCCAGGTAAATCTTTAGACATACGCGTAAATTTACCTGTAATTTCAATTTCATACAGATGATTGTGCTCCTTAAATATACGTGTAAAAATTGAAGGGTTCGCGACAAAAGCGATCCTGTCAATGTTGGTTTTTCCTCAAATCTCGTAACAGTAACAAAGTTAGTAATAAAGCAGACGAAGTATTATAAGTAAATTGTATAAATTACGAGTCATCCGACTACTCTATTTGTAAACAAGAAATCTATAATTTGCAATTTGCAACTCGTCAACTCATTATACAGGGTGGTTGGTAACTGGTGGAAAAAAGAAATCGGAAATATAGAATAAAAATTTAAAAAATTAAAAAATTTTAAAAATTAAAAAAATAACGTTAATCGAGACAACGATTTACAGTGAGATCCGTTATAACGAGACGCGATAAAGTGCACGCGTACCGAGCGAAAATTCAAAGTCGATTTTCTCGAAAACAAAGCCTCGAACGAAAAATTTGTATTCTATATTTTCGACTTCTTTTTTCGCCTAGAATCATCCCCTTTTCGCTTGTACCACCAGTTACCAACCACCCTGTATATCGTTAGGTGAGAAATTATTACGCAAGCGTATCTTAATTCTTCTAACTATATATTATTTGTCGATTCTAAAGAAAGCTAACAAATATTACTTCTAGTCATCGTAATTTCTTTATTATCGTTACCACTGTATAATCGCCGATTTCAAAAGATCTCATTATATTTGCAAATACTACGGTTCCCGTAGTTATCTCTCATAGCTTTGTAAATGGTTCGCGCAAACAATTTCATTTCAACTATTACAGCACACCGAGCTACCCGAAAAAGACTCGTATGAGTGGAAATTAAATTGCGCCACGACGTATCAAATTTACCTATTAAGCCGATGCAAAATGGCCATGGTATAAAACACAGAGGAACATGTACGAGCGAATTTCCAACAGTCGTAAATAAAATTCTCCTCTTGCAAAAAATTCATTGCGCGACCATGTAACTTTGTTACAGGCTTCCAACTATTTTCCATCCCTTTCTTCCGAACGTGTTAAACGCTCCTTGTTATTTACAGGCGGCATGTGGACGTTCACGATTATGCCAAACTGCATCGTGCACGTGATTATGTACACCTATTATCTGCTCGCCTGCTTGGGCCCACAAGTGCAAAAGAGGATCGCACCTTGGAAACAATATATTACTGGGTTACAAATGGTACGTTCCCATTTTCTATCTGACTCCGCTATCTGCCATGCTACGTACACATGGCCCGCAATGCATATATCGTCGGCGGTGTTTCGTTGCGCTCGCTGAATTGCCCTGCTGGAAGCGTTATTCGCTCATTTCACCGCGCACCGTCGCGTATCGCGTAATCGCAAAATTACATTCGCTGTCCTGCAGCGAATTTTTTAAACGTGAAATTGCTATTGACGTTCGATGGTCGCGACCGGTTATACGCAACTGGCTAAGTAAATTAATCTATATAAGCGAATAACGCGGTGTAGAAAATCCCGATCCACCGTGGACAATTCGTTGATCGATTGGTGAAACTGTTTGCGAAACTGGTCGATTGGATAATGGTAATAGTATAGAGTTGGCGTCGGTGCGACGGCGAGTCAATGAGAACAGGGGGTGGAATTTATGATGCGTCGTGAAGCTGCGAATCCGTGTCATTCGAGGGATTCGATGTTAGTTAGAATTCTATGATTCGGAATAGTTTTTATGAAAAAGCGCGTTGTATCTCGACCTTATTTGAAATTCTAATTTATATTTCGCTTACGTCGAAGCTGCAAACGATTCTCTATTTTTCTTATTTACGAACGTTACACTTCCTTCGCGTTTCTTTCCTTACATTTTTCCGTACTTTTTCTACTTTTCCCGATCATTACGTCATTATCTTGTCAGAAATCATTTTTTAATCCTTTACTATTTGTTATCCCTCTTGTTATCGTGCATTTATGAAGATAAAGACGTACGTATTAATTGTACGTAGTTGTACCTTAACTCATGCCTTTAATATTTATTAGCCAACTTTTATTCGACTTCCTATATTTCTTCTCTATATATTCTTATTATTATACATTGTATTATAATACAATATTGCATTCTTTTGAAGTAAACTTTGATTAAAATTTTAATGAATATTTAATGTTACCATTGTCACGTATTCTACGTGTTATACACATCTCTAAACACTGCTTAATTATTTAACGCATAAAATTATTATTCACGTCGCGTCGGTATAACGTAAAAACAATTACTTTCAGTGTAATATTTATGCGAGAAACGATATATTCGTTCAGAGATGTATAACAGTCTTAAAAAAAGATTGATCAACCGGTTGAATGGTCGAGAATTCAATATGCTCTAGCCAAAGCAATCGTTATAGTTGCACTGAAATTATTCTTTATATTTTCACTGACGTGCCAAGAATCATAGACGAAATGCATATAGTCATAAAATATAAATGTCAAAAAGGTATACAACGCTTGCAGAGTAAGGAAGTATCGGAAATAAATCACGTTTCTGTGCAAACCTTTTTGTTTTATCTGGAATTCATCTGAATATCACGTAGCATGAGTTTGACGAAAGCAATTTTGTGTAATAGCTCTAACGTTTCATATCACAGATTTTGATTTTTGAATAAAAAAGGCAGGATCATTTCGTAACGAGCAACTCTCTTTGCAAGAATTCCTCTTCGTTTGCTTGTCCATTAAATCAGTTTTTGTAAATGGAATATATGCGAAAATAATGCGACTAAAATGACTGTTTTTTTTCTTTATTAAAGTCTCGAAGAAAATCAGCCACAAGTCATCGTTCGATATGATTGAGATTATCGATCGTTCCGTTTCTTAGTTATCGAGTGATATTTAAAAATGAATTTGATAAATTCACATTTCAATTAAATTTGAGATCGAGTGAATTATTATGCAAATGCATAATTTTATCTACTAACCCTTTTAGTTACAGTAATTCTTTTCAATTATATCAATTTTAAATAAATAATTATGAGTTTTAATTTCCTGCAATTTTCTAATTTCACATCGGGTTCGTTCGCACTTACATTGGAAGATTTTCTTAACCCATTGGGTTGATTTATTCAATAAATTTTATTCCAAATTTATCATGTTCGTTCACGAAGTTTCATCCTCCTGCGGTTTCCTGATAAGGCATCAGTTTCGTCAGCATGTGAGTCTATTTCTAAAGACTTTGTAATAATGCATCCAGTTGGTTTTCTAGTCGTCGATATTTCCAGAGATTTCTATTTCCATCCATTAAATTCGGTGTTCCGTGATTTTGGTCAAATACTTTCGTAATATATTGGCAAACCGTACGAACTGTTTTAGAAAAATGAAATATCTTTGCGCTTTTAAATATTTTAGACCAATTTATTTTGAATACTGCAAGAAGAAGAAGTTATAAACGTTGGATAGGTTCTAAGAATATATCTTTTACTATAGAATTTTAATAGTGGTGCTACCTATACGGTACCGTTAAATCGCAAAAGGTTAAAATATTTTCAGGGTCCTCTTTCACAGTAATTTATTAAGCAATAATATTAGTGAATTGAAGAGTTATAATACAAATTATTCGTTACAGTATTCTATTCTACAATAATTTTACTTCTTAATTTGCAGCTTGTACAATTTCACGTGCTTGATTAATAAAGTCACTATGATACAATTACAATTTATTAATAACTTGTAACTTATGAATTATCAAATTTTGTTAACAGTATTATGTTAGTTGAATCGTACAGGAATTTATAATATCATTATAATATTTTAAAATTCAAAAACTGATTTAATTCTCATTTATTGTTAGTGACGATACTTGTCAAAGATAAAGAGACGACAGCTGTCAGATTTTTCACTGATAACATCATTATTTTCGACGAAGTTGTAAAAAGAAAAATTCCTAGACACCTTAATCGAACAATACCGATAGTCAAATACCGCGTTGTTATCTGTTATCGGCGTGCTCTTAGCTAAAGTGATTGCGCAATTGAAAATTTCATTCGAGTCACCGATTAAACCAGAAATCGTGGAAAAATGGATAAAAAGCTGTTCGAACTCCGTTCGAGTACTTTGGGAAACAATAAAACGCGGCCACGCCTTCGACCACCGAATCTCCATTGTTAAGAGATGCAATATGTTTTCGTGGACGAGAACGAAAAAGAAAAAAACGTAGGTATTCGTTACGAACAGGTTGTCGAACTAGGTATACGTATGTATAGGGTGTATCAAAATAGTTAAGCAAAAATTAGAATACGGAATGTTAGTCGGAAAGAAAATAAGAAATTTTCACATTATAGATTCTAACGTCGATAATTTTGATACCCGAGAAAATTATAATATTCAGCAAGAAGAATATCGCAATTCGAAAACTAATTTAATATTTTTATAAATAGTCGATAATAAAGTACTCATAAAATTCCTATCAGAGTGACAATGTCCTGTCAGAGTAACAAGTATACGAAAAAATAAATAATGTCAGAAAAGAAACACGCTTTTACCGATATATTTTGCAAGAAGATCATTCAGATCCCTTAAAAAATATCGTAGCAAGATTATACAATTGTCATGAAAAATTACAAATTGATCTTAACGAGATCTTAATCGTTCTTATATAGTTCTAACGTTGAACGTTTCTGTCCAACATTTTTGACGTAACCTGTATGTATGTTTCGCGTTTAGTCCGTATATTGGCTCGCATTTGGCTTGCCTAACTCGATAACCGGGTTTTTGCACTGGGAGTTGAAAGGGTTGTAAGTGCCCGATGTGGAATTACACGTGTACTGGCGGTGATTCGATTTGCGTTTCGAGTCCCGGTAGGAAACAACGGGTTAGGCGCACGGGAAAAGGGGCGACTGTTGGGGCTTTTTAATTAAATAATCCGTTGGTGAGCAACTTTTATTTCTCCGCGAGATATCTACACAACGATTTATCGGGTTACGCGGTCATTTAATTTCCAGTTGAAAACGTTTCATGCTGCGACGAGTGGAACTGCAGCTACGAATAAAGACAGACTAGAGTGTCATTTTACTTACAACACGATGAGAGGCCTTATTAAGCTTTGTCGTGCATGAACAACGTTGTTTTTGTTTCACGCTACTACTTCGAAGCGACCATTCGTTGCGATCTTATCGTAGGATTCCTTCTTTTCTTCCTTTGCCGCTCTTTACATTCCAAATTTTATATTTTACTTGAATAGAAAACTTTTAGCAAAAATCTTCGATATTAAATCGTCCTACACATTCGTGTCGTGATGCTAATACATATACGTGATATCTTCATATAGTTTACACATCTAATTTATATATCTAATATAGTTTATGAACACAGTGATAAGTAGGCTGCGGTAGACTGCAAAGATAAAGAGACACGTTTCATCTACTAAATATTAGATACAATAAATATATTAGCCATGTTAAAGTATACTTGATAAAATTTCAAATTCGATTTTTCTCGAAAACTAAATCTTAAACGAACAAATTTTATTCCATATTTTGTCGCACCCTGTATATAATTCTTAATTATGTGTATCACGTCAAAAGTAAAAAACGTTTTCTTTTATGATTTCAGTTGCAGTTCATAATCATGATATGTCATATGTTCCAAACTTTGTTACCTACTTGCGAGCCAAATCGGAAACCAATAGCTTATATCTACATGTCGCAGATTCTTGTCATGTTTTGCATGTTTTGCGATTATTACAAGAAATCATATCTGCGAAAAAAGACGGAATAGAGATTTAGAGTGACACAAAAGTTGGGGTAAGTTACGATATATCGTATAATACGTATTTCTTTTTTCTTTCTAAACAGAATTATTCCTCCATTAAAATTTTTTGCATCAACAAACTATCGAGCATTTACATAAATTTCTCAAATTGTATCATTTACAAATTTTATATATCTGTCTTAATACAACAATATATTTTAGAGAATTGTATTCATTGCTGAAAATAATTGGTTTTAATAGGATCGTTTCAGTAATTATACAGGAATACCGTTTCAATCGAATATTCTTAGTCAACCAGAAACATATTTACATTATTCAGCCTTTGTTTCACGTGCCTGTATTACGACTCAATTAAGCATAGAATTATAATTATTCGAAAATGATATTCCAATCGTTATTATGGCAATAAATTTTCACCAAATTTGCCAATTATTACTCCATATATCGATTATCCTGTAACTCTTACAATTATTTCATTACCACCAATGTATCGATTACGGTGTTTTAATTTTACTAGAGTATCAATTTGATATCAATTAATCGCCACAATAAATTCATACGCATGTACCATAATGACCATTTCATTTGAATAGCTGCCTTTTATGCCGGCAGGTGATTTCGGATTACACGCTGCTCGAATGCTTCCTTCAAAATCGTAGAATTCATCATCGAAGAGGCGTCTCTGCATAAACATAATTTCATGGAAAATTAAAATGAAACAATCACGGACGATTACGTTTGATATACCGCACTGGTGGAACGTATTAGACAGAATATATTAGCATAGGATACGATATAAGATCAAAATTCTTTCTCTTAAATGTTGCTTTACAAATATGTATACTGCTTACTGCGAAAATGCTTAATTATCATCAAAATTAATATTTTAAATCGTACGTATTTTAAATGAATCTTTCAATATATCGAATTTTTTTTTGAAGAGGTTTAATGAAATATGTAGACACAAAGAATTTAAAATATACAAAATTTTTAATAATCACTTATGCCAATTGTTATAATTAGTCAAACATAGATGGATTTTACTAGTAGTATGCAGTTTTTCAATAAAAAAATGAACGATATCTAAACATTTTATTTTTGCTTCCACTTGATGAAGGGCGAGCAAGTAGACACGTCGAAAAGTAAATTATCTAACTAGTTGTTAAATGTATGATTCGAGTATATACACGGATTTTTAATTACGTTTTTCGTTTTCAAAAACAACGAACTAAATACAGAACGTGTATGGAAGGATTTGTGTTTATAATATTGTTGGGTACAAAGAGATTGATATAAACGACACTGCTCGGCTTTGTTAGAAATAAAATTACTTATGGATGTTTCAATTAATTAAAGCTTAATTATTTGACATTATTTTTAAACGAACAGACACACCAAAAAATTGATCAAGGTATGGGAAGTTTCCATCAACTTATATTAAAGTGTAAGACAAAGATAGGACGTAGATGAGCAAGTAGGGACAGACTACCAATTGTCAGACGTAACCTGTAATCAAATAACGAGAGCTATAACTTCTGAAGTTTTAACAAGTCTAACGAGTTGAACGCATGTTTCGATTAAAAGTTACTTAACTTAATAAGAAAATATAAAATTTCTCGGAAACAATATCATGTAAATTGCTCAAATAACTTTTAATTCATTCCTTCGGGAAATAGAAACTTTTCTTTATCCCTTGCAGTAATTCAACTACTTCTCCATGCCACTAGAAAGTTTAACGAATGGCCCAGTATTACTAACGCAGTGTTATCAATCAACTTTTAATAAGCAACTTTCGTAATCGTATGTGAAAATTGAAACTATGATATAATTTTTTATATTATTTCTTAATCATTATTGAGTCTTAAAGGCTATGTAAATTTTCTTTTAGCATTATCGTCCCATTGTAAGACTATAGCGATGTTATTTGTAATTATCCCAAATAATACCACTCTTTACTATTTCGTTTAATACTGAATAATAATGAAACACTTGTATTTGTTGATTTTATTGGTTTTCACGATTAAAAAACAGCACTGAAGTGAAATTTCGTTCATGATATCATAAACGTGATTTCCTTTAACAACAGCCTTTAAAAGTTAATATTAATTACCTATAAATACATTAACAAATAAATCGACGGTATAATATTTTGATAATGACAATTTATTAATAATAATTAAGAAATAATATAGACACAAGACTATGTAATAACATATTTCCAATAATTACTTTTTTCAAACTTGTTTTTCGCTAACTAATTGTATTTTTTCCTTTTTTTTTTAATCATTACGATGAACCATTAACGATCAATGTATAATTTCAGTTAAAAAAGTGAAGATGACCTTAAAATCTCCGAAACTGCTCCAGATGTGAAAATATTATTACTGCCATATTAATTCCCTCTATACTGAACAACTTTTATTAATATACAACTTTTATCTCGAAAAACAACGTAGATATTCATGTGTCGATTCTTATTCTATCACCCTGTATATCTCTTTTCGTGAAAAGTTATACGCATCGCTCTCGTATACGGCTGCGTTCCCTCTGATGGACACGCGTGTTTAAGGGGATGGTATTACAGCCGTCGTTTTCCTGTTCGACCAAAATTAGCATAGAGGATTAGCGCGTCTGTGGCTTAAAGTCGACACGCATGGTTGCACGCCGATAAGAGTTTATTAACGCCGGCTGTGTTTATCTTGCAATTTTGACCGGCCCGAAACCCTATATCCTACCCTCGACTTTCTCTCACCAGATTTAGGGTAAGCTGATTCAGTATCCCGTGTTAGAAACGATTATAAAAATCAAATTTATTAAAGGCGATGGACTATTTCGATCAACAATTTCTTTGATAGTGGATAAAGAATAATAGGTAGAAAGTTGACAGCAATGAAAATTGAATTCCATAAAGATCATTTTGACTTGTTTCTATCTGCATAAAAATGGATCAACTATTCGTATCCATTTATAACATGCATTAGTAATCCATTTCGTGCAATTTTTTTTTTTTAGCCATAAGTAAACGTTCGATGTAGTATGAAATCGGGCGATATTGTAGGTCTAACAAAAAGTTCGAGTATTATTCTCTTCATATTTTCTATTTTCCTTTTTTCTAGCTTTTTAATAAAACTCTAAATATACCGGCCATTAAAATCTTTTACGGAAATAGAACTGCACAATATTTCGAAATTTTCAACAAAGTTATATTAAATGAAATATACTAAATTAAATAATTTCTTTAGGAAACTAATCGAATAAATTGCTTTATAAATAAAAGCGGAAAGAACGATGTCATACAGCATAAGCAAAATTACGTTTTTTTTTTTCATTCTATTCCACTTTGTAATGTTTTAACAGAGAATCGCTATTCCTTTTACTGAATTAATAATATCAAAGAACCGCGAATGCATTACTTTTGCTGTGAAGTATTAAACGCGGGTGCGTGCGTCCTTCGTGGTGGCATGCAATACTTATAACTATGAAAGAGAAAGGGGCAAATCCTTTCGTCTGAAATGTGTGACCGCGCAACCAGCTACCTCGCCTTTACTCCATGAATTTATTTTTTAGACCTCGTGAGGTTTGTTCATGTCCGACATTGTGAAGCTTTTGTCGTGCCACAACTTCTGCGATTTGCAAATTTCAAGCAGTCACAGGAACTATCCTCTTTTCTACGGAAAATATTGGCGAGTTCCGTATAGCGAGCTGACGTCGAGGAATAGTTTTATAATTTTTGAATTTTTGTTATAAATACTCAACGCATAGATATAAGACATTCTGTATATCTTTATATTCACACGAATATGAACATCACGGAAGGAAAACACGATGAGTATATCTTTGTTGATTCTCTGAATTTAATGTAATCGTATGATTAAACAAGAGGAGAATTTTTATTTAATATAATTAGAAATGAAAACAATTCGTTGGATTCAAATAGATGGAAGATTGACAAGATTTTGTATTATATTTATTCAGAAAGTTCCCCATTTTGTCTTTCATTACGAATGACAGTATCCATTCCTCTTTTTGATATGCTTTTAACCGTTTCCAAATGCTTCATTTTTATTGCGTTTGAATGACGACGGAAAATCTGCACGGTTCTCATTTTCCAAAAAACTAAACACAAAATCTGGGTAGACCTCCTCATTGTTGCTTCAGCCAAGTCTCTCGATCATTACGGTGTTTTTTCATTTGGAAACAGAAGCTTGCTAGTTTAATGTCAGTTAGCTGTTCGCGTCGTGTAATTTCTGTGCCATTTTAATATTTAAAAATCACCGTGATTATAAGAGAAACGACGAACTAGTAGAAATTTTCGCTTCAAATTAAAAAATTCAGCTTACAGATTTTTCTTCGTAATGTATAACATTTATACACAAATATATATTATATATAAATGTGTATTTATAGTAAAAGTTTAATGTTGGTGATGGCAAACTGTTGTTATACAATTTGTAATGCCGAAAAGGATAGACCATGCTTTTTACAAAATGTTTCAAATTTAAATATTTAAAATTGTTCCACCGTTAAAACTATCAATAGCCGCTACATAGAACTTGTACTAAGTCAAAATGGAAGATAAGTATATACATGCATGAACAAATATATAATGCAAGGGAAAAATAAATCTTTATCGACGCATATATTTTGCAAAAAATCATTTAAATCCTCCAAAATGTATAGAATAAAAAACAAAGTATAGAATTTACAAGGATACACGATTATGGAAGCTTTATTTACGTTTTTTTTTTTTCAAAAAATAATCTTCTTGATCCTCGTTCATACTATTCTAGAAAATGATAACCAATCTTCGTATTTTATAAAATTAATATCTATTCATTTTTACGGACACGCTACATATTTTAGTTCGCAGGTGTTGCTCGTTCCTGCAGTTACAAACTTATGTATGTATATACATATATGGCTGAAATAAGTAATATGCCATTTATTTTCTGGGTGTGACGTCACCCACCCAAGTGACCTCCGCTTCTTTTCAGGCATTCGCATCTGCTATGCGCTTTATGCATGAGATGCAGTATATTTTTAGGAATATTACAAATTTCTAAGTTCTTCTACGTCAAGTGAGCAAGTTATACTTTATAATTTCATAGTTTTCCCATTTGTTTTTATAAAACCGAGAATCTATCGTCGAAAACACGATTTCACAAGCTTTAGATTCCAGAAATATTTCACGTTCGCGTTAAATCTTCGTATCATCGATTAGCCGTTCTTTCGTTAAAAGTATCATTACCATAAGCATCATCGTTTTTCACTTCCATTTTTCACAGAATATAAATCATCCAGCCATGAGACCAGCTGCCGTGCAATTGCATCCCGCAGTCTAGAAACGGCGTCATTTTTTATCGTTCGAAAATTTTAATTTTCTTTTCGGACTCTCATTACTGGCGGGACGCGCGTGGTCGTGATTCTTTTGCAGCGGCGCCAATATCGCGAAATTTATAAGACAGTGTGCCGCTACCATATTGCGGGGCCACACTGTGCGACGTAACTGCTTGCTTAAATACCGACCAAACGCATACATACGTCTGGCGGATACAACGAGTCAGAGCGCGGCCAACTTCCGGTCCTTTGGCACGATACGACGATTCGAAAGCTCGTTCGAATCGCCCGCCGTAATCGTATATCTCTTACCGTGCCAGGCCGCCACTTCCACTCTTGGATAATTATGGCACACCCCATGAAACAGGCTTTCGTTGTCAAGGAAAGAATATATTAAATATAATATATTCCTTTGTTGTTTATAGCGCTGTTTCTTTCGCACGGCGATTACTCTACCGTCTCGAATTTAGAAGTACAGTACCGCGCAAAAGTATATGAATGTTTGATTAATTTTCACAGAAGATAATCTACTTGCAAGATTACAAACAGGAAGATTCAGGACGGGTTTATTCTCCATTAGCGTCGTCGTGAAATATCATTACATTAAATTTAGCTCGATAACACTTGATACAAATATTTTTACGTATCTTTAAAAGTTAATATCCTATAAAAAAAAATAGCATAATCATGACAGTCGAGCGGAATTATAGTACTAGTGAAATTTCCAAATGTTTCCTATAACGCGGTTAACGCATTCGTAAAAGATGTCCGCAGACGTTGCGATACTTTTGTGCGATCCTGTCTTATAATTTGTAAATCCTGTACACAAGTTCCGTTACAAGATATTTACTACAGTTTCAGAATATAGTATCGGTCACAGGAACGCGGATTTTCGATGATTATAGTTATAAGCGAAACGTAATAGAGTAGATGGTGACATTTACGACAGGATGCGAAACCATAGATTACTGCAAGGTGGTTCGAACAAAAGCATGGTTCGCGATAGCATACTGAAATTTAATAACCACCAAGCACCGACTTGAATCCGTTTAGAATTTAATACTAATTTAAAAGAGATTAGTTTCGTATCCGGCTCTAGACAAGGATCACTGCTCTCTCAGCCGACCCCCTGCTTTCGTCCTGGGGTGAATTTCAGGGGCCAGCAACCGGGCACAGAAGCCGTGTTCCCATGGGGGAAGCGGCTTAATTAATTGAGCTTAATTTAAATTTAATTTAATTTTCCTCACGCCCTCGTCTGGTCTCTTTCGTTCTGCACATAGACACGCGTGTCTTTTCTCGTCTTTGAAAATCTTTTGAACGAATAGAAGCATTATCGAACATCGAAAACTATGAGCATCAATATCGATGAACATTTATAGAGAAAACATTGATTTTGTAAAATTTGTACAATCGCGTAATTTTATCTTTTTAGTTCGTCATTTTGTTGTTTGTTTGTCGCTATTTTTCGAATTTACGTCTCACAAAATCGTGAAACAGTTATTTTAAAATTAATGCTTTTGAGATACACGACCAGTAAAATTGATTTTCTCAGAGTGTGCTTGTTGTTTGTTTGTTTTCCTCTTCTCTCGAACATTTAAGATAGCATCCATTATATATGATATTAGAAAGAAAAAAGATCTGCTTCATTTTTATTATAAATGTAGCTGGAATTATTTATCCAAGAACCGTCTCTTGCAGTTTGTCATCTATAATTCTATCGTATTATTCTTCTAGACAGCGATTTACAGAAAATTTAAACTTTCCAGCATCCGAGAACAATAAAATCCCTTCCTGCAACTGCAATTACTCTTCCTTAAGTTTCAGAATGTAATTGCTTGCTGGTGAAGTTCGAGGAAAGAGGCTGTGCAATAAGGATTGTAAACATTTAAATTCCAACTATTCCGAATCCAGTATCGATAAATTTTGATGATCGTGGATTTCCACGATTGAAATATTATCGAGAAATTGTTGAGAAAAATATCGGTTACGGATAAGATTATCGGAATTCTATGGACAAACTTTTTTTAAATATTACGTCTGTCCGTAACGATGGTCTAACACGAGAAGTCACATCGTGTTAAAAATTATCGTTAGAACGCGAATGTTCGTGCATTTATGGAAAATTTAAACATGTAGAAATGCAGAGAACAAATCACACGCATGATACTACGTTAGAATATATAAAACATCTAAATCACGATCGTTATGATATTTAACGAACGAAATAAATTTTTGTTTAAATTCCATTCTTTAATTGTAATTATAGAACCATAAATTTGCAGAATTAATCGTAGTCTAACAATCATTCGATACAGAAAAATTGTTTTCTACGAACAAATTGCCGCTATAAAGCTTCACAATACATTTCACTGCTCGATTTTATGTTTCGAAACATCGAAGGTGGGCCAAAGGAAAGTTTGAAGCGCGTCTAACCTCGAATGATTTACTTGGGATGTAAATCATTTCTCGCGAAGGCTGTGTCGAGGTGTGCTACGTCCCCGCGTGAATTTCCAGAAACGATTCGTATCTCGTTCGTTCCACTTAGCTCGTTGGGATATCGAAGACCCTCTCGAAAGAACTTTTTCCTCGTTTTTCCCGGCTCCACTCAGGCTCCTCCCATTTTCCACGCGGAGGAATTCATCTCGTGGAAAACTTTCAGTTTTGTTCTTCCCTCTTGCGCGCGTTCCTCCGTGTGATTGCTCGTCCGCGGAAAAGAAGGAAGCGGAGAACCGATGCCAAGGAAAACTTTGAATATTTACAGATAGGGCGCGTTCCGACATTCAAGGGGGCAACCTTTAAAATTTATTAGCGAATATCGATGAAATTCCAGCACGTTTTAAGGTGAGGGAGGAACGAGAAAGAGCGAGAGAGCGAATGTTCGAGGTGAGCGCGTGCGGCTAGAAAAATCTCACTGAGGACTATTTTTTTGCGAAAGAAACGGTGGAACCGGATAACGGAAGTTTAAATTAAATTTCGAAAGGAGAAACGTAAGTAAATTATCGTAGGTTTTCTTACGTGAATTAGGAAACTCAAGTAAAAACATGAATTCTCTATAATATTACTATTTATCAAACAATTGCTCAAATGAGAAATAGAATTGGCTACTAAATTATTTCCCTAGAAATTGCTTCGGACGATTAATAGACTTGAACGAATACGAAAGTAAAAGAATAAAATTGAAAACGATTTATCGAATTCTTGCAATAAGAAACGTACGATCTATAGGAAAAGATATTAACAATTCCATATTCTACTTTTACAAACTACGTTTTCTCGAAAATTATAAGCATTTATTTCAGGAAAGTTAGGTTTAAGGAAATTGAGTCGAGAATCCTAAAGAGTCACTCGAGAGGTAGAAAATTCCAAGTTAAATTTCCTAGAACGCAAAGAGGGAAGATTCTTTAGTTTCTTATGCAGATTGTGTACAATTTATACAGAACGGTTTTGTAATTCTAACGAACACAAACATGGAATTAATTCTTTCATGCAGCAGCCTGGTCGTTTCCTCTCGTGGTTAGAAACAGACACATTGTCCTTTTAATATGCGACGGAATAAAACATCATTCGGTTAGGCGAACTTCCTCACATTTTTTCGCGTCGACTTTTACACACAGAACCCTGAATATTCATCAGTAAAGTACGATGAGAAAGTTCAATCTGCAAGAAGTGGACGACCGACTTCGTTAGGGTGTTCTCTCTTTCAGTTCAAAGTTTCGGTCTGGACCGGAGCTTCGGATAAACTTTGATAAGGTAACATTGTTACCCGTACCCCTGACAAACGAATAGCTTTTTACTTTGTCAGAGAACATACCCGATATCGCTTCGAGGTAGATAGATCGGATACAAAATTAGGAATGTTGTGCGTAAGATGAAAACTTTCGATAATTTCATTCGACTAAAGATAAGTTTGTACTTCGCGATGAATGTAAAAATATGGCGAAGAAACATTAATAACAAGCTGATTGGTTATTCGACTACTGACATTGCTTGGTCAAATGTTGTGTTCGTTCGGGATTGGTTAGAGTTTACATGTAATTATTATTAATGTTAATAAAAGACCACTCACAACTGTGGGAAATAAATAGAATAGACCGATTGCTAAGAACTAAAAATGATAAAATAAACTATCGATGACGAGAACCAAGTTCTTGGAGAAGACAAGTAACGACAAAACGATGAGTAACAACTAAGGATTACAACTAACTATTAGGTTCTTGCTAAGCGCGATCAACTCGCAGTCGACCCCTCCCACTGACAAAAGGATAAAGGAGCTGGGCGCTGGTGGACGACGGCTCGACAATGATCCCTACAGGACAAGACTGGATATTACAAAATATCGAAAACCGTTAGGCTCTGTACCAAGGATCTAGATTTCAGAAGGTCCTTTGGGATATGACTTTATGATAGTTCGCTAGCATGGAACCGAACAACGACTGACCTGTAACCAACGAATTTTCACTAAGTGCCGCATGTGGACTGTAGACTGGCTTGCTAAGGAAATTTGTCGATTGACGAATTAAAAATACACGACGCTTCGCTGTATCATAAAGTTGTCCCATTGTATTTCAATCATTGCACGATCGGTCGTGGTTTCTCCAGCAGCCGAATTATAACGTAACAACCTGTGCGCACGATAACCGGATTACACGTGCCTGCGTGCATCGAACCGAAATTAATTCGGTTATAGCCATGACGCGACGTCGAGGAGAAAGAAAGAGAGTAAAAGCGCGTTGGAATTGGCCGTAAGAAAAAGGAAGAAGGACGATAGCGGAGGGGAAAAGAATTCTCCCCTTATCCGGGGCGCTGTTCGTTGTTTGTAACGGGCGACTGGCATCAAAATGGGAAAAGAGGTGGAAGGAAGTGTCGCTGATGGGGTAGCTAATGAAGAACAGCCAGGATAATGTCGTTATAATAAGTAGTTGCGCCGTAGATGGTATGGTAGTGTTTTATAAGTCAAATGGTCCGCACGCTTAAGGATTTTAAATGTCCTTACAGACGTTAAGTGACTCGGAGTGGAAGTCAGATAGCGCTTTATTGTCATCAGCCAACCGTGCTCTTCTTTACACCAACATCGTTTTCCTCTGCCTCTGCTAGACCATAGCCACTTATTCTTTTGTCGCCCGTACACGTCGCGTCCTCTTTTCATCTTTCTTTACTCGAACCAAGATAGATCCTCGAATCGCAAGTTTCCTAATAGAGTCGCCGATTAAACAAACGTAGCATTTCCAGGTTTTCATGATAATAATCGTTATTTTGTACAATTAAAAAATATATCTTTTCATTTCATCAATTTATTATTATCAAGAATACAACGCAAGTTCTATTTATATCCAATATTTGATTATCCAATTTTGCAAATATTATTATATTTATAATAATAATAATAATACTGATATAAATTATATTATTATAATATTATTATCTTAATATTATACCTATAATAATATAAATGATAGTCAGCATCGATTGATTAGCATTTAAAAAAATTATTTAATTATTTTTCTAGAAAGATAAAAAATTTTTAATTTCTCAGAAAAATACAAAGTCTATGTGCCTTGCTACTCATTAAGTAAGCGACACGTTTCGTTTAATAAAACCGGAGTAATAACGACAGTAATGACTAGAGTGTGAAAGAATAGTCGAGAGTCGCTTGCAACGGAAATTCTTTGGATGAATATGCATGCGTCGAGTGTGTGTGACTATGGAAACGCTGTTGGGAACGGTACGCTCTCTCGTTGCATTCTAACCCGATGATTTGTTTCTGCGTTTTGCGATGAAAAATTTCCAAAGCCTATAACCTCCTTCTCGTAAATTCTCCCCCACTTTCCCAAAGAAAGAAGAACAATCATTCGGAATATTTGCGTTCCTGTAGATTTTTTGTCTGCTCGCGATAGCTTTATGATTTTAAGCCTGTAGATTTTTTGGAGTATGTCGTTTATGATAACGTGGAAATCCATCCGGCTGTTCGTCCAACAATATACGGAATATACGATGTCTGACTTATTTCGGTTTGTTTCCACTGCGTACGCTATTCATCCGAATGAAAAGTTACTTGCTTAAAATTTTACTGTATATTCTGTATGTTTTATTGTATTTCACTGTATGTTTACAGTGGCACGACCGAGAATTTGTATTTTATTTAAGAATAATAGAAATAAAATACAAAGAAATAAAAATGTAAAGAAAGAAAATCGTTTTAATAGCAAGGAAATTGTGTAAAGTCTGTATATACGAAGAATCACGATATTTGAACACTTATCATAGAAAACTTTATATCGTAATTCGATAACTGATAATTTGATAACTGTAATTCGATCGATTGAAAACAATCCCGTATACGCGAAAGATTAATTCTCCCATGTCGAGGAACGCTTTACCTTATTTCGTGTTATTTACTTTTCCGTTCTGTTTTCCAATTGCATTTGAAAGGAATGGTGTGCCAAGCCAGTTTAGTTATCAGCCGCGAAAGAATGCACTTGGGAAATTGAGCTAGTCTATTCCTCATTTAACGTCGCGCGGAATGCGGCTTGTGAGCAATACGCGAAACGTCATTCTCTATAGCAATCGGTAAATTTAATACTTCTATGCAAGAAGGTGAAATAGTCGGTCAAGGTGTTACGCTATTCTTGAAAGCTTCGGCTATTTGCCGGGCTGGTAATCTTCTGGGAAAAATTCTCCATGCGACGCGCGATCAGAAAATGCGGCACAACGATCAGCGATTGTGAGTTCACGTGTGCCCCGATCAATCGTTCTCAGGGCCGTGGGAAAGCAACTTTTCCCGTCATACGGCAGAAGAAAAATTGTCCGACCGTTCCGCAGCCCGATTTAAGCAACCGAGACCTTTTAAAGCGACCTTCCACGTTTGTTTGAAATTTTTATTCACTTTCGTAATCCGGTCATTCATGGTCAGAGACATTGAGCTCGACGGTAATTCCTTACTATTATAGTGAATCATTTTTTATATGTTGGATGACGTATGACGTTTTATATATACTGGAAAATTATATCGTATTAATTCTAGAATTTCGTGAATTTTATACTACCTAGAAATTGACCATTACTTTAATCATACACTCCTATTCGTATGTAAAATTATTATTTAAGGATATCTATGGTAGTTATTTTCTCGATTAATCGAAATCATCTTAACAAAGCGATCATTCATGTAAGATTATGGTTTAAAATACATACGATACGTGATATATAAGTAATACGTAAATACAAGAAGAATACAATAACAATTGTTAATCTCACCCTTTCTCCTACTTTTTGTCTTTAGCCGTAAACTAAGCGTAATAATAATTTATCAAATTACACCATCTACATCGAATCTTTCCTATTCAATTTCTCGATCTTTTCATTTACATTTACTCATCATTAATGAACCAAAAAAATTAAATGTCACACGAACATCGCAACAATCGATAATTCTCGATTATTCAGTTAAACAACCAACGAAACGAACTGGTATAGTTGGATAACGGGTTCTTTCTAGACGCAAGACAGCTCGCTTTGAACGCTTCAAAACGATACATATACGTAACATAATAGAAAACGGAAGGAAGCGACGAGTTGCAGCAACTGAAGCGAACAGAGGGGAGTTGAAGGTAGGAAGCGGCCATCCAGTTTCTCTACTCCCTCTTCGTCATTCCATGGGTTGCCAGAGACAGCCGCAGAAACTTGAGAATTTATGGCCCTGTGGCTTGCGGATTTTCGTTTTCTACCGAATACCGCACGATCGTTGTTGGAAATTCCGCGCTTTCGTACGACGACACCAATGGAGACTCAATTAATATTTATGGAGATGCCTCGATTTCGTCCCTCTCGCTATTCCTTTGGTTCATACGACGTCGGTTAAGCTTCGTGGGACAAAAAGGAATATCGTTTTTCCGATCAGCTGCACGTTTAACATCGATTTCAACCGAGATCTTTACGGAACTGGCCTTTCAACTGATAAAAGAAGATCACGAGGCTCCGATTTGGATGAAACTCTGGAAGTTCGAAAAACGGCCAAACCATCAGATTTCTTTTTTTTTTTTTTAGCTACAATAACCCAAAATTAAGTGGAAATATTTGAAAGATACCTTGTTAGAGAATTTTCACACTTTGTACATTCCATAAACTTGTGACGTAGTAAAATTCTGCGATTTTCTATTGAATTTATGGTACAACGTTTAGTTTATTATAATTATTATGGAGAAGCAGATTTGTTTATATTTTTACATTTTGATAACACTTCAATGGTTTCTCATGCACCAATAAAGACACATTAAATCGAGAAAAATATCTGTTGAAGCGAAAACAGAGAAATTTTGAATTCTTGAAGCCAGCAGATCTGAATACGTGCTATACAATTTCAACTTACATAATAAGGGTTAATTGGGAGGCTGAGAAGCATAGAAATGTAAGTCAATGCAGTATTGGTTTCCACGAAAGAGTATTCTACGTTTATTGTTATAAAAATTCCATTGTATTTGATCAGATAATAAAAACGTATCGCTACAAAGAACAAAGTTATATCGTAATTATTATAATTATGAACTTAAGAGGATCAAACTGTTTTAGAAGTTAAAGCACGTGGCTAAATCAAAATTCTTAATATCTCGATTTACTCCACGCTGCCTTTGATTTGAACGAATTCTTAATTTTCAGATTTTGAAACGAACGTTTATGATAGTACTTTGTTTCGTATCATATCTCCTCTTTCTTAAGCATCTCGCGTCTAGACAAGGAAGAGTTATTTATGGTCTAAGTAATATTTATGCTACCCTTCTTCGATAGTAGAGCATAAGTTCATCACGACCCCTGCCGTAAAAGAAGCGAAAGTTTACACGGAGATGAGCATAGTTTGTTCAACTATGTTTTGATGAGATCCTCGTCGAGGATACTCCAAATCCGGTTAAGTCGCGCTTTCGCCGTCTATTTTCGCTCATCTTTGCACGGCTCTCCGCTATTTTATGAATTGAATCGTTCAGCGACGTAAACGAGCCGCGCGCTGACCAACGAGCAATAAAAAGAGACACTGTTGAAACGTGAAATAAAAGCCGGAGGAAAGACTTTTGTTTATGACCTCCTCTATCCGCTTAAAGCTAACACTGTCTTGTTCAATGAAATTTTTAGAAGCTGTCATAAAATGATGTCTATGAATTTTTAAAGAAGTCGAGGGTTGTTTTGCAAGCCAGGCTGTAAATTTAAAAATTCCAAAGGGGGAAAACAAGAGATTTATTCAAGAAACTTTAACTGTATCGAAAAGGACACCAAACGAAATTGTATACCTAAATATCTTCTTAAATATATAGACAATAAATATTATTTTGTATATTGATTCATTTCACCCTAATTATAGTAAATTACCGCAATTATTTAATTATAGTATCACTTCACATTTGCTCACAACAGTTCTTTAGTAATTTCAAAAAGAGCTTTGATAGCTCTAGTTGTTAGATATTCTCCGAAAAACTATTAGATTTACTAAATTGAAATTTCGTTCCCTTCTTCCATCCTTTTTTCTGATACTAGCCGACGCGTTTCTCTTACACTTTATTCGCAATTACTTTGGTAATGTTCTTGGAACTACTAAAGTTCGGTTTTCTTTTTTCACTTTCTTTTTATTGACTAACTCGGTACGCTTTGTATTTTATAAGTGTGACGGCGCGGACGATCGCGTTGCTTGCTGCGACATTGAGAATAAAACAAAGGATAGTCGAGTAGCGGATCTGCGAAAGAGCATTTTTCCGGTCAGGAGTCGTGGCTAGTTATGAACCTCTGTAAAAACGGAAACGAAAATTCCCCGGACGGAAATAAAGGTAAATTAAAGTACAGGTGGCAGGTTGTTTAAAATGTAACAGCCAATTACCGACCCTCTGACGTTGCTGGTCCCGTCGATCGTGCCAGCGGTTGTAGCATCTTTTCCCACCGATCTTCTTTGACCTTGGTCCTTTATCAGCTTCTTGGTGTCACGCGAACCAGTCCTTTTCCTAAAAAAATGTCTTTATTTCAATATTTCAGTGACAACATTATTTATTGAATACTAAACCGTCCAATAAGACTATGTTTGTTTAAATGGATACAGCTTCACTTTGGGTAATTACACTGATTTGTCTTAAATTTGAAGTAAATGTTATTAATTTTTTACGACAATGTGACAATTAATTAAAGTAGACATGTACGCAGAAAACTGCGATATAAAATTTCCTACATAAGTGTCTAAATACTTTTGTGTACGTATCCTGTGTCATAAATGTAACCATGTTTTATTTTCTCGTGCTATTTTTTTTTATAGACGGAATTTAAAAAATGAGCAAATAAACCACAATAAAGTGCATTCCATGTGTCACGTAAACGTTTTTAGAATTCATTTCGTCGTATCCGGATTTGCTTGTAACAGAGAGAGAGAGAGGAGCCAAGAAGCAGGATCATAGTTGTTTCTTCACTCGATCCGGACACACAACATTAAATCTTTATTGTTGGCAACAAATGTTCTTCCCTTTGCATTTCCCTCATTTCCCTTCCTCTGTAAACCCTATCTCCTTCCTCTTTACCTTTTCCCCTTTTTTCTTTTTTATTTTTTCCTCCGCATCTCGTCACTGTCCTCGCGTAAGAGGATCATTCTCGCGTAGTTTTTATCTTCCACTTTGTTCCCATCCCTTACGCCCCTTTTAAACCAGCCAATTCGCCTCTCGAACGAGAAAGTGGTCTGGGACGAAATGCAGGAAGAGCGTGGAATTATCTGGTTTCTAGCGGATAGCCAGTTATCCAGGGTACGATTACGCCCGAGTTATGTCCGGATGTCCTGCCGACGTCGAGCGCCACTATCGTCTCTTTTTGCGCCAGTCGCGAGAGTGAGGAAATTGTTTCGCTCACGGCCACTCCACAGTACATCCAAGAACAGACGATAATCCGAAATTTCATTTTTCGTTCTTTCCCTTGATCGTTTCGTTGTCGTGTCGGATTATGGCCCAAGTGAAAACGCCCCACGGTTAGTCAGACTATATTTAACGCATCGTATGTTTGAGATTTTCCAACGGAGAGGGAAATTGATATTAATTTGGATAAGTAACACGGACATGACGGATTAAAATTTAATGTCTGATAATATTGCTACACATATTTTTAATTATAACTATATTTATTCTGAACGTGTATTAAATTAGTAATACGTATATTTTGCGTGGATACCGAAAGTAGAACGTATCGCGTTTGGTCAGACGTTAGGTGATAATATCATTTAAGAAGCTTTTGTTGTTCTTAATTATAATTGTATCGGAGAGCATTAATTTTATGTTCAATGATACGATATATCTGCAGTATATATATGGAATATATCGTATTTGATCAAACAATAGATGTCGTTCTATTGTACAATGCACATTTTATTTCAATCCAATATTTTCTTCTAAGAAATTTTGTTTCATAACGTCGTTACACGTGTCATGAGCCTTCCACCAATAAAATTTTCTTTCCCTTCGTTTTTCTACTTTTTCCTTTAATTATTAATAAAGTACCAAACTTTCCCTTCAAGAAAATATTCTTGATCTTGATTAATCTTAAACCAGCAATACTGTAACGAATGCCTCTACTATACATCGCTTTGTTGAATTAATATTTTGCAATCCCGTCAAGTAGATTTGTATTTTATAATGGGAAAGACGAGCTTTCTCAGAAGTTCAAACACAGCGTTCGTTTATTTTTTAATATATCGACAGAGGATCAGGCAATAGCATCGTTATCGGTCTTTTTCCACTTCTTTTAACTTATCGTCTTCTAGCAACGCGCATTACGAAGATGCTCGAGAGGATGAATGTTCGAGTCGATGGCCCTCGATGTTGAAGTGGATGAAGGCCTGCGGTACATAAGCCTGGTCCATTAATCAGGTCGCAAACGGCATTTCGCAAGCTCAGAGCTTGCGACTCGAGCTCTCGGTATTGGCTAGTCTGCCTTTTCAGAATTTATAGAGGCCTGACGAACGTTGATCTTCTTACGATAAGATACCGTGTCCCTCGAAATGTAGTCATTTTTTCCACCGATTCTTCGTTATTGATGTTTGAAAAAATATTACTTTGCCCCGGTTCGGCTATTTATCGGCCTTTATCTTTTGATTCGATATTGTCTTTCGCTATTCGGTTGCCGGACCTGAATAACCCGACGAACGAGTTAAAAAAGAAAGAAGGTAAGTTATGGTCGTCGATATGAAACTACGTGGGATTTTTAATTTTCTGTTCAAGCATAAATACGTCAGATTCTGATAACAACGTTTTGTCAGTCTTTGCGTTATGACGGGATAATTAAATCTGTTTTATATCTCTATATACTCACAGTAGGCTTCGTAGTATCATTTATATTAAAATATAGCCGCGAATAGAATTCAAATGGAACCAAAATCGAGATTTCTTTCACTCTTTGAATACCATAATGAGAGCATTGGAAATTTTATATATGTTATGTATCGCGTACGTTTTGTATATTTCGTACATTTAAATTTCCATAAACGTATAAAAATCCGCGGTTTAATTATCACTTTTGTAATTAAAATGTTTAAGTATATCAGAAATTATAGATAAATAATAAATCGTCGTACTGCAGTATTTGTTTTACGATAGAAATACATCTTGACGAAATTAAGTATGTGTCCAGGCACTTTTGAATACTACTCTATCTCTGTGCACGATTGAACCACATTGCATCACGTAATAAAAAGCACGCCACAGTTTTCATCTGGCTGTCTTCTGCGGTTTCATTCATCGCACATAAGCCCGCAATTTGTTAGTCTGCGGGTGCAATTTTGTCCTTTCATTGCGCTACTCTCTTCAAGACGGTGTAGTAGCGACCGTATTCCTTTTTTTTCTCTCTTGTCGACGAAACAATTTCAGGCAGGGCTTTACACCGATTTACGCGGTTGAGGGACCGGCGCCTCTCTCGACGGGTTCGGCTCGGCTATTCCGCAGTGCAGTCCAATACCGTGGATCCCCGGAATTATACGAAGAAGGAGGAACTATTTATCAGGCACGTATACCGGGACAGGCGTCCTCTGCGTAATCCAGCAGGGAACACGAGAGAAGCGGACAAGTTGCCATTGTTCCAACAGCTCGAAACTCCGCGAACTCGTGGATCTCCGACTCCGTTTGCAGCCATCGTCCTTCCATCCCGCTGTTTCCGTTGGCTTTGCCCAGTCCCATTGTGTCCCATTCCTCGGATGGCAGGACCAATAGACTGAGATATAGGGTCGTCGTACGAGCAGCTTGACACGACTAGCCCAAACGGAACCAAAGACCGCGAATCCAGCTGATGTTCTTGTTTCGAGGCTGCCGCTGCTGAATACCGCCACTTTGCCGCTTAATCGTGGTCTTCGTCTTCATATTGTCTTCGCATAAATGGCAGATTCCTCTGGTAAACCTTCGAAATGCCACGCAATTCGTGATACCAGATGCCGGCAACCCCGATTATCACGATAAATCGCGCAATTGTCTTTTTAAAAGGTCGCCATATCGGAACAACGAGCAATGGCCTGGCCATGAAGGAATTTCGGGGCAAGCCGCTTCTATTCCGTCGAGCAGGCTAATAATGTTGTCGGAATAGCTACTGGCACGGGTCGAAGGATTTAAGTAGTTGGGTATTTCGGATTGATCCAAGACTGGTAATATTTTCTATCGTTATTAATTCAGACATTGAGAACAGATCGATTTAGTAATATCTTTTAAATCATATGAAAGAAACGAAAATAATTTTGAACATTTATTTTGAGAGCAAACATGGAAGAAATCTAATCACATCGTCTTGAAGATTCTCTCAAACTATATCGTCTACAAGGAAAATATTTTTTGATTTATCAAAAACCATAGAGGTGATCAGAATATTATGCGAAGTAAAGTACACCTATGCGTCTTACTTGCGTCATTGTAATTTCTTTATTCCTATTTTGCCTCCTAAAACTTTTTTCGAAATCAATATTTTGAGTTTTTATAAGCTTTCTCCGTATTTCCATCGAGGAAAGCTTTACTTTATTCGGATAATAACAATAAAAACAAACAATAATTCTATTATCTAATCGTTCAATTACCATTGCACGATATAAGAGTTTGTTTCAAGATTTATTACCCAATTCGTCCAACTGGCGTATGTATCTTACTGAATAGCTCCCTGAACAATCCAATTTCGCCAGTAGGTCAATCAATTTACATGATTTGTTTCGAGGAAGATAGCCTTAACTAAATTGTATTGTACTGAAGTTTGCTCAAAATGTAAACACAAGTGCTTACCTTGTTAAGGTTCCCGAGCCATTGATTTATCATAGAACCAACAAATCTTATAATTGCTTTCGCTTATAGCGGGTCATTAGTAGACATATAGCGTATAGTCGATACATTTTTATACTTATCTGTAAATTTTATTTTTTTTTTTCATCTGATTTATTTTCGTATCACAAAATATAAATAATATAATAATATAATATTATAAATTAGTATACACGTAGTACACATAAAAGTACGAGGACATTGATTTTAATATGTCAGATATGGCAAAGATTTAATGCCATAGAACTTTAATGAAAGACTGTAACAATTTTAGCGAACCTACGATTCAAATGGCTTTTAAGCGTACTGCCGTAATCATAAGCGCGACTATATCCAATGGCTGTCGCCGTTTAACACATTAATTCATGGCTGTGATATACATATATTGGCTACACCGTTTCCACTTACAATTACAGACTTCGAATAGTTAACAGTTAATACTGCTGTGAAATAAGGTTATTCTGCGGTGCAGTGTTCATGTTAGAAGACGTGGAAAAATGTATTCCCAAAGGTCGATTCGTTTCACGCAAAGCTTTTTCCATGTTAATTGTTTCGAATGTACGTATCGTGTGCTGTTTTGAAAATACACGCGTTCCACGCGATAAAGTAACCGAAGATAGGAACATTCCCACCGTGTCTGTTCCCACGTCGAATACACGCACTGTCGTTCGTTTGACAAAGTGATCGTAAACGCCAACACACTTTTATTGTGCGTACAAAGCAAACGCGTCAAGTTGGTGTGATTCCCAAAGGTCTTAGCCTTCCACTAATGCATATCTGAACTTTACCGGTAGGGTAACGAGAAACGTCAGGGAAACGAAGCTTTGTCAGCAATCTATTTGCTCCGATCTTAACATAAACGAATGGAAGTGGAGTCTTGTTGATGTTAATAGACAATTCAATATTAGAATGTAGTTTCGTTTTCATAAATAAAAGATCGCAGAAGACGAATATTTCGTTGATTAAAAGAAAAATATTAAAGTCAAGTATTACGCAGATTCTGTATGATACGAGATCTTTTATTATTATTATTATTATTATTATTATTATACCGATGATGCTTTTATTATTTTCTGTATAATCGGAAAGTTTAGAAAATCTACGTTTGCTTTGATTCAATTAATTACGACAAGAGATTTCACAGATACGCCTGTAAGAACTGTATGGGATAGAGGAACTTCAGTACGACTGAGAAGAAACTTTTGCCGCGAGAATAATTGATCTTGCTAGACGTGGAAGACGAATGATCGTCGAAGTCCGACTATTGAAAAACCTAAGAAACGCTGACAAAGGAGGGAATTTTTCAATGAAATTCAATTAGTCCGACAATTCGAGGATATCTTCGCACATCTTTCTTTATAAATGATTTGAGTGCCCAATAAAACTACTTGAATAATGATTACATTAAATTCAAGAAAACATTGCATTAAGTAAAAATAGAAGAAATCAACTCTGTCTTAAATAATATTCGTAGTCATCGTATGCAGTGACTTTCAAAATTGTTGCAACATCGTTTGAAACTGAACAGTTTCTTAAAAATTGAAACGCGTGACTTCGGTCTTTTTTTTGAGAAGTTAGAAGCATTAATTTACTAGACGACGTATAAGACAATTTTCTAAAAATTGCAATTGGTCGGAAACGCGAAGAAAGAAGTAAAAATAGTATTTTCAACTTTTGTTATCTGGACTTGTAATGAAAATTTCAACGACACATTTTCCACGATTATATCAGTTATATATTGCCTGCAACAGATATTTGCAGGTCATTGTGTTTGTTTTTTTTAAATTAAAATTATCATTTTAATTCTATATTTTCACATATTCTATCATACATTGCGATCCTTAATTTTCTATATTTCTGTAGGATGAAAGAAATCTAAACGATGAAACCATGATTGAAAAAGCTCGTGCGATCCTCTGGTTCAAGTTAAACGATAAAGCAGGATGGGCATCACAGAACGAAATTTGTCTCGGAGGAATAATCGATCCTAAGTGGAAACAAAAGGTCGTACGATGTTCCGAGGTCGAGATCATGGAAAATTATTCCACGTAGCGTCTGGTAGGACGAAAGCTATTTCAAACACGACGACCGAGTCTTGGTCAAGTTTTTCAATTACGAAATACACGTGTCCAGGACGTGCACGGAAGAGATATAATTGAAGGAAGACCAGGCTGGATGAAATGATCGATTATCATGCGTTGTTGAGCAACCGTCGCTCACTCCGGAGTCTCCAATTACATCTTTATCGGACAGAGCCATACCTACGCGCCACTACGATACATCATCTTTCCGCTGCTAACTCATAAGACGAAGTTTCGAGGTTGAGCAAAGATTTATGCCAGTTGGCTCGAGCGACGGAACGAACTCGCAACATGTTTCTCTCGAGTTTTCCTTTCTCGACTCGAGCATCGTGCGAGTTCATCGAAGAAATCATTCCTCGCACAGTTGTTGGCTGAATAGCCTCTCCTTGGGACCATCGACTATTTTTCGTTGGAATTTCTTTCGTCGAGAGAAAGTCAAAGATTGTTAAAGTCACTTGATCTTAATGATAGCTATTGTGTTTTTGTGTCTTCCTTTCTCTTTGATATGATAATTAGAAATGAAGCTTAAATGAGAGACGATTAATGTAAATGAAGTGTAACTGTTGAATAATGGTGGCTACTAAATTTAAATAAACGATTATTCCAATTTATTTCGCTCATTTACAATCTGATTTTCTCCCTTATATCATAAGAATACGCACTATATTATATATTCTTAATAAAAGGTGGAAAATAAAAAGTTCCGATGTATTTTTAGAAATCACGACAATCGATGCAACAATTACGCCATACAATTGATTTCATTCCTCATTGCAGTACTTCTAAATGATTCTTCTTTCTTTAAGTCCATTGTATCGACTTTTATTTAAACGATAAGTCATACTCTGTAGAAGAACAGTCGCGCGTAATTTACCAAAATTCCTCCAATAAATTATGAACAGCGACAAGGTATCATAAGAAGATCCAACTACTTGATTTTTTCTAAAAATATCTCTTCCTTACACTCTGCATGTCAAACAGGTTATGGTATACGAAAACGGCTATTTTACGATTGTCGTGCAACTATTTACTGATTCCGATCAGTATGTGTAGAAGAATGATGTACGTTACCATCAAGAACAAATTAAAGGAATGGCAAGCGGGTCTAGAAATGAAAGTAGAAAGAATCGCATTCAGATTTCTCATTTGTTTTTCAACACGATTTCTCCATGCTGCGGCCTGTGCACGATTCATTTTCCTCTGGTACGAAATTCCTTCTTCCCTCTGTGTCGACAAAATGTACCACGAGCAAGATATTCGTTCAGGAATTTGATAGATGCGAAATATACGAGCAACGTGAACCAACGAAGAAGCGTTTTGGTTTTACTTTTATTCGCAACGAATTCTCGTCTTGGCTGTGATTTTAGTATACGGAAAGCATTGAAATTCTAGATGTGGAATTAGTTGGTGTCGCAGAAAATATCAATTACGAAAACATAAATAGATAGAATTCAGATAATAAAAATACTAGTATATTTTTTATAATTTCTTTTACATTATATTAAGTGTAAGACTCTTATTTGTATTTCTTTAAAAGAGCGTCACTTTCATATGATTTATTCAATCAACCATGTATACATTATTTTGTTCTATTATCCTCTGCAAATGGACAGAGTAACTTTTTATTCCATCGCTTCCAAAAGTTTGATTTTTTTTGCTAGATGAAAAATCCAATATGCATACATATATTTTTAAATCCGTTAAATTAAATAACGATTATTTGCGGACAAAATTTTCTAAATACTGAAATAATTGATATCCCAATATGAATAGTATTTGTCATCAGATAATACGAAATATCGTAAACTTCAACGAAATATAATAATTATAGTTAGAACAATAAATATTCACTAAAATTTTGTCAGTCCTTTTATCGCCGCTAGCTACCATTTTCTTTATTTGTAATTCGAAAATTATTTACATACGACGAATGAAATTTAAACGTTGGAGAAGATTTCGTACTGTATGCAACACCGGTTGTTCGAAGATTAACGTGCCACTTTCAACAAGTTTATGAAGCAAGATCGCCCCAACAGAGTTTCCCTGCACTACAAGGTAAAAATATATAACATACGTTTCGCACTTTACTAGAACGAAATTGTACTTTTCTCTGTGTCAAAGTTAAAAGATCACTTTAAATATTATTATTTAAAGCAAGTCATTAATAGGAAAAACTCGAAGAAACTTGTCAATAGTGTATTGAAATTAAATATTCGATTCGTTGATACGTTTCATCCATTAAATATTATTACTAGAATTAATTACGATAATCCTTCTGTATATTTGAAAAGACTTTCCTGAAAATTACAAGGCCAATATTAAGCCAATATTTCTAAAATAAAACGATCCCACCAAAGTTTATCTCTTACGTGATTGCACGACAGCTTTGAAAAATGAACTTTAACGATAACAAAAAGAATATTCTCTGTCGATCTTTTTATTCGCAATTTTCTAACTAAACGACATTTTACTAAAATTAAACAAACTTCTATCGTATATTTATGAACTTTAGAGTATCTACTCATTTTCCATTTATAACATCATGTACATGCTTTAAGATGAGTCTACCTCGACTAGAGTTTCCTGGCAAACTCTTTTTACTGAAACTGTTCGATGAACCCTCGTTGTCGTTAAAAAATTGTCAACGACGCTAATTGTGGCGCGATTCAACGCACGGAGCGGCTCGTTCACGCGCTCGCTGAACCACGTCGAATCCGCGAGGAGAGTAGATCAAACGAATGGGGCTACTGCGTCATTTTGAGTCCGTCTAGATGCATGCATTTCAGATTATGCACTCCGCTGCAACGCTGCCAGCGATCGTCGGCACAGAGGTGCTTCCATGACTCATCTTCGTCCATGATGGGCGACATTTTCTGTGGCTTCAATTCGCCTTAACAATGGCGGGTACGCGTGAGCACCGCTGAGGTAATCTAGACTCTATTGCTACTATCAGGACCGGCGATCAGGGTTGCTTGTTTCTCTTTGAACCAACCGGGTCAACTGGTTGCAGTGTCAACACGCCGGAAGTGCTCCTATAACGGTCCCCTTCACGAGCCTCATACTCTCCTCTACGTCATCCTACTCTTGCAATCTCCTTTTCTTCATCCTACCGCGCCTATCGCCCAATGCGGAGCCATCATCGTTGCACAGACGAAGCTTTTTTGTCGGAATATTTTTTTCAACGAACCGCCGCATGCCTTCGCTCAGCATAAATTTTCAGTAAGCGTATTAAGCCTTTTCGCTTTTAGGTTGCGTGAAATTTGCAGTTTTATGTCTTCTATTTTTGTTACTTGCCATATGCTCGCGAAAGCATTTAAGTACACGAGAGGCAGAAATAGAAATAAAATTAGGAATAGAGAAAGAAGTGACGGAAATAGAAGTAAGACTAGTGTTGTATCGATGTCATAGTGTTGTATAAATATACTTGAATAAAATAAATAGTTTTAACGAATACGATTTATACACTAATTCATGTGAAGCTCGTATAACGCATCAAGAACGTCGGAAATATCACAATAAAGGTATGTATGGATAAATTACACGGGCTGAATAATTATTTGAACACGTAGGTAACTCGTTATGGTTAGGAACACCTCGAACCGACGCGGAGGCGTTGAAAAATTTACGGGCTGCAAGATTAATGTTCGCATAAATGGGAAAAAGGAGTAGGCGGAAAACACGCTTGTACAGCGATACGAAGTGTTTTATCAAGTTGTATGCTTTTAGACAAGGGATGAGCAACCGAAGAACTCGTAGTAAGCTCTGTGAGTCTGAACGATTCGCTGGCAAATGTTCTCAGACTATCTCTGTTTCCAGTCCCCTGCGACAAGCGATTTGACTTCTTGAAAGTAAATATCCCAACAACCGGACGATGCGGTAAGTTAAAAGTGGCTATCTTTATGGTTGCACTGTACCAACGATTCAAGATCGTATTTATCAAGAAATTTAATGAATTTTCCCTTGAAAATCTACTTATTTCGTCGAATCTCGATAAATGCAAATCAGACGTTTGTATCGATTGTCACGAATGCTGGAAACTTTCTGAACAATCTAATATTTTGTTTCAAACTGGTCACAGCTGGTAAAGAAGAAAATTCTTCTACAATATCTGTTAGTAACAAAAATAATGATGATGTTTGAATGGAAGCTTTTTTATATCGTTCCTAAGACTATATCATCTCATTAAGTAAATAATTTTATAAGGTATTAATGATAAATAATTTCAAAGAACGTACACCATTTAGACGAAAGTTTAAAGGTTAGTTGTAATTGCGAATTGCTTGCTAAAATTACGTGAACTGAGAGAGAAATTAAAGTTTAGCTCAGCCACGCGAAATAGAAACCGTAAGTATCTTGTTAATGTTCCTTTTCTGAGCGTTCCTCGCTCGAATTTTTCATTTCTTTTCTATTACCGAGATGCGCCCAGTTCCAGAAGGATCTCTATGCAAATAGGAAACAGAACGAGTTATATTCTTTGCACTCCGTTCTGGTTCCTCTTGGTCCTTCCATTAATTACTCGTTCTTCCCTTTCATTCCCTTTTTACTTCACATTGCACGAAACACTGTTTCTCTTATATCGAAAATTATAAATATTAAATGTTTAGGAATGTCGTATGCAGTAAAGTACACTATTTTATATCTCGCTATTAATGTATCTTATATGACACATGTTTTCAGTTTTAATTAAAAAGAAGATTAATTAATTTCTAAATTACATTGAGGAAAAGATACGTGCTAGAAATTAATGTATTAATAAATATAAAGCTGGCTATTTATTAAAATTATATGCCAGTTTTTAGTACCCAGAATAGGATAATTATCTTCCATTTAATTTAACGTTATAGAAAATGTACAAATATTGTTAAATAATTGAATTATAATTATTCACAGTACTTAAATTGTTGTTTCAAATCGTACCATATCTCGAATACATACATAAAAAAATCAGTAAATAATCGATACATCGCTAACACTTTATCCATCATCATCTTACAATACATCGCTTTACCCCGAAGCTAAATATACCCAGGCTACGAAATATCTTTCATATTTTGCTTATATCAGAACGCACGTATCTACGTCATAGCTTTTGCAAATCGATTATTATTATTCAATCTGGCTGTTCAACCTCGGTCATATTATATCGAGAACTTTCATCGACCACTGACTCGTGTCTGAGAACACTGAATCGTAGCCAGAGTCTGATAGTAATTCATTTGCCTGTTTTCCAACCCTAGCCTCTAGGCTACGAACGAATGGAAACTCGAGGCCTCGACCAACGTCCAACCAACCAATCATCTTCCCAGCTAGAGATAGCTGCTAGTTAGCTGGATGTTCAAGCTCGCCTGGTTATTCATAGAATGTGTAATTGCAGGGCCCGCGGACGATTCAACGCGGGGACGTTTGTCCGTCATTTAGTTTGCTCGGCTGGGAAGACAGGGGCCCCTCTCTGCTCACCTGGCCGGCTGGAATGGAGCTTGTCGTATTTGCCATCTCTCTTTGTGACGTTTGCTTCGCTTCATTTCCCACTTTGTTGAACTACGAAGACGATGAGCAAAGCTAGAGCGAAGCTGAACGCTCCGAGGAGGCATACTACAGGTTGGACCAACGGAACGGGTACAGGAGCCGGGCTCGTTTCAAAGAAAACGAGGCTAGCATTTTAATGAGACACCACTGCCAGGGAGAGTAGCTCGCGAGAGACCGGCAAATAGATTCGCTGATATCCTTCTTTTTCCAGAAACCCTCTCCTAACCTTCAAATGCCTCGTTTTCATAAACGGACGCACGGAATCGCGTGAATCGTTTGCGTCTCCTCCTCTTCTTCATCCTGCTCGTCTCTCTTTTTCTTTGCTTCTCGCGCCATACCATTTCCTCCGAGTCTTTCACCGCGTCTTAAATGCACGCCCTTCCTCTCTATACGACCGACCGACCAACCGAACGAACGCTTCGTATTCACGTGTCTTCTCGTGTGCCCTCCGAATGCTTTTCCGCCTGTGCACCGTTAATGATTAATGCGAATTCTCGGATATCTTTAGAAAGAGAAAGAGTGTATGTATGCCAACCGAAGAGAAATCGCACATGGATGCTTCAACTTTGATTCGAAAGCCGTGTCCCTCTGAGAGATCGTTGCCTTTTTCTGGCTCCCCTGGCTCTTGCCGATTCGAACGCAAGATCGATGGAGTACGAAGTACATGTTCCACGAACATGTTCGCTTAAAGCGTTTCGAAGTGATTACTTTTCGTTTCATACAGGTGAAAGAATTCTCTGAACGGAAACGTGTACGAGGCCAGTTTGAAAGAGTTCCGAGATTTCTTGGATCTTTATATCAGAGTATATCATATTCATCGATGACCGATGAATGTTGTTCACTATCTTCCATATGTATCAGACTACTTTAACGAATTTGTCATAATTTTATTACAAGTTTATGATAAATTTTGTTTGTCATATTGTTTGATTTATTTAAAGCTAAACATATTTATCATGATCAAACTAAACGGGATACTGTCCATATAAGCGTAACCAGTTAGAAATTCCCAAACGTGGTATCCCTGTATGATAGATGAGATCAGGATGCGGAAAAACTTCCTCGAATGGATAAATTTAATAGCGGTGCTGCCGCAAATGCAGAGTCAAATAACTCATTCCACAACGAGCTGAAAACTCCGTTGTGATTGCGTTGTACGAACAACCCGACCGGAGCTTTTCGCCAACGGAGAACTGAATGGAATTAATTCAACGGAATCGGGATCGTTAAGGAGGATTAAATCGTTTTCACGACGACG